>NC_056449.1:3312276-3412276 GCF_018296145.1 Oncorhynchus tshawytscha
TATTTGAGATGAACTGAACATTGTAGATAGTTTTCAGCAAGTTGCAACATGGAAATACAGAAATAAGCACTTTTCCATAAACAAGCTCTAATTCAAGTTTGATGCACTCTGGATAAAAAAAATGTTTTTGTTATGTTTATTTGAGATGTTATGAAAACACTGCAAACTGCTGTTTATTTGAGATGAACTGAACATTGTAGATAGTTTTCAGCAAGTTGCAACATGGAAATACAGAAATAAGCACTTTTCCATAAACAAGCTCTAATTCAAGTTTGATGCACTCTGGATAAAAAAAATGTTTTTGTTATGTTTATTCAAGATGTTATGAAAACACTGCAAACTGTTTTCAGTAAGTTGCAACATGGAAATACAGAAATAAGCACTTTTCCATAAACAAGCTCTAAATCATGTTTGTTTGCACTCTGGATGTCCAATTTTTGCTGTGCTGTCTATTTGAGATGAACTGAACATTGTAGATAGTTTTCAGCAAGTTGCAACATGGAAATACAGAAATAAGCACTTTTCCATAAACAAGCTCTAAATCATGTTTGTTTGCACTCTGGATGTCCAATTTTTGCTGTGCTGTCTATTTGAGATGAAATGAACATTGTAGACAGTTTTCAGCAAGTTGCAACATGGAAATACAGAAATAAGCACTTTCCATAAACAAGCACTAATTCAAGTTTGATGCACTCTGGATAAAAAAAATGTTTTTGTTATGTTTATTCGAGATGTTATGAAAACACTGCAAACTGTTTTCAGCAAGTTGCAACATGGAAATACAGAAATAAGCACTTTTCCATAAACAAGCTCTAAATCATGTTTGATGCACTCTGGATGTCCAATTTTTGCTGTGCTGTCTATTTGAGATGAACTGAACATTGCAGATAGTTTTCAGCAAGTTGCAACATGGAAATACAGAAATAAGCACTTTTCCATAAACAAGCTCTAAATCATGTTTGTTGCACTCTGGATGTCCAATTTTAGCTGTGCTGTTTATTTGAGATGAACTGAACATTGTAGATAGTTTTCAGCAAGTTGCAACATGGAAATACAGAAATAAGCACTTTTCCATAAACAAGCTCTAAATCATGTTTGTTGCACTCTGGATGTCCAATTTTAGCTTTGCTGTTTATTTGAGATGAACTGAACATTGTAGATAGTTTTCAGCAAGTTGCAACATGGAAATACAGAAATAAGCACTTTTCCATAAACAAGCTCTAAATCATGTTTGATGCACTCTGGATAAAAAAATGTTTTTGCTATGTTTATTTGAGATGAACTGAAAACATTGCAATAGTTTTCAGCAAGTTGCAACATGGAAATACAGAAATAAGCACTTTTCCATAAACAAGCTCTAAATCATGTTTGTTGCACTCTGGATGTCCAATTTTAGCTGTGCTGTTTATTTGAGATGAACTGAACATTGTAGATAGTTTTCAGCAAGTTGCAACATGGAAATACAGAAATAAGCACTTTTCCATAAACAAGCTCTAATTCAAGTTTGATGCACTCTGGATAAAAAAAATGTTTTTGTTATGTTTATTGAGATGTTATGCACTGCAAACTGTTTTCAGTAAGTTGCAACATGGAAATACAGAAATAAGCACTTTTCCATAAACAAGCTCTAAATCATGTTTGTTGCACTCTGGATGTCCAATTTTTGCTGTGCTGTCTATTTGAGATGAACTGAACATTGTAGATAGTTTTCAGCAAGTTGCAACATGGAAATACAGAAATAAGCACTTTTCCATAAACAAGCTCTAAATCATGTTTGTTGCACTCTGGATGTCCAATTTTTGCTGTGCTGTCTATTTGAGATGAACTTGAACATTGTAGATAGTTTTCAGCAAGTTGCAACATGGAAATACAGAAATAAGCACTTTTCCATAAACAAGCTCTAAATCAAGTTTGATGCACTCTGGATAAAAAAAATGTTTTTGTTATGTTTATTTGAGATGTTATGAAAACACTGCAAACTGTTTTCAGTAAGTTGCAACATTGAAATGCAGAAATAAGCACTTTTCCATAAACAAGCTCTAAATCATGTTTGTTGCACTCTGGATGTCCAATTTTTGCTGTGCTGTCTATTTGAGATGAACTGAACATTGTAGATAGTTTTCAGCAAGTTGCAACATGGAAATACAGAAATAAGCACTTTTCCATAAACAAGCTCTAAATCATGTTTGTTGCACTCTGGATGTCCAATTTTAGCTGTGCTGTTTATTTGAGATGAACTGAACATTGTAGATAGTTTTCAGCAAGTTGCAACATGGAAATACAGAAATAAGCACTTTTCCATAAACAAGCTCTAAATCATGTTTGTTGCACTCTGGATGTCCAATTTTAGCTGTGCTGTTTATTTGAGATGAACTGAACATTGTAGATAGTTTTCAGCAAGTTGCAACATGGAAATACAGAAATAAGCACTTTTCCATAAACAAGCTCTAATTCAAGTTTGATGCACTCTGGATGTCCAAAAAATGTTTTTGTTATGTTTATTTGAGATGTTATGAAAACACTGCAAACTGTTTTCAGTAAGTTGCAACATGGAAATACAGAAATAAGCACTTTTCCATAAACAAGCTCTAAATCATGTTTGTTGCACTCTGGATGTCCAATTTTTGCTGTGCTGTTTATTTGAGATGAACTGAACATTGTAGATAGTTTTCAGCAAGTTGCAACATGGAAATACAGAAATAAGCACTTTTCCATAAACAAGCTCTAAATCATGTTTGATGCACTCTGGATAAAAAAATTAGTTTTTGTTATGTTTATTTGAGATGTTACTGAAAACATTGCAAACTGTTTTCAGTAAGTTGCAACATGGAAATACAGAAATAAGCACTTTCCATAAACAAGCTCTAAATCATGTTTGTTGCACTCTGGATGTCCAATTTTTGCTGTGCTGTCTATTTGAGATGAACTGAACATTGTAGATAGTTTTCAGCAAGTTGCAACATGGAAATACAGAAATAAGCACTTTTCCATAAACAAGCTCTAAATCATGTTTGTTGCACTCTGGATGTCCAATTTTTGCTGTGCTGTTTATTTGAGATGAACTTAACATTGTAGATAGTTTTCAGCAAGTTGCAACATGGAAATACAGAAATAAGCACTTTTCCATAAACAAGCTCTAAATCATGTTTGTTTGCACTCTGGATGTCCAATTTTTGCTGTGCTGTCTATTTGAGATGAACTGAACATTGTAGACAGTTTTCAGCAAGTTGCAACATGGAAATACAGAAATAAGCACTTTTCCATAAACAAGCTCTAAATCATGTTTGTTGCACTCTGGATGTCCAATTTTTGCTGTGCTGTTTATTTGAGATGAACTGAACATTGTAGATAGTTT
Source organism: Oncorhynchus tshawytscha (assembly GCF_018296145.1). Lineage (NCBI taxonomy): Eukaryota > Metazoa > Chordata > Actinopteri > Salmoniformes > Salmonidae > Oncorhynchus > Oncorhynchus tshawytscha. The sequence goes on from NC_056449.1 coordinate 3,315,632, forward strand.
TCAGCAAGTTGCAACATGGAAATACAGAAATAAGCACTTTTCCATAAACAAGCTCTAAATCATGTTTGTTGCACTCTGGATGTCCAATTTTTGCTGTGCTGTCTATTTGAGATGAACTGAACATTGTAGATAGTTTTCAGCAAGTTGCAACATGGAAATACAGAAATAAGCACTTTTCCATAAACAAGCTCTAAATCATGTTTGTTGCACTCTGGATGTCCAATTTTTGCTGTGCTGTTTATTTGAGATGAACTGAACATTGTAGATAGTTTTCAGCAAGTTGCAACATGGAAATACAGAAATAAGCACTTTTCCATAAACAAGCTCTAAATCATGTTTGTTGCACTCTGGATGTCCAATTTTTGCTGTGCTGTTTATTTGAGATGAACTGAACATTGTAGATAGTTTTCAGCAAGTTGCAACATGGAAATACAGAAATAAGCACTTTTCCATAAACAAGCTCTAAATCATGTTTGTTGCACTCTGGATGTCCAATTTTTGCTGTGCTGTTTATTTGAGATGAACTGAACATTGTAGATAGTTTTCAGCAAGTTGCAACATGGAAATACAGAAATAAGCACTTTTCCATAAACAAGCTCTAAATCATGTTTGTTGCACTCTGGATGTCCAATTTTTGCTGTGCTGTTTATTTGAGATGAACTGAACATTGTAGATAGTTTTCAGCAAGTTGCAACATGGAAATACAGAAATAAGCACTTTTCCATAAACAAGCTCTAAATCATGTTTGTTGCACTCTGGATGTCCAATTTTAGCTGTGCTGTTTATTTGAGATGAACTGAACATTGTAGATAGTTTTCAGCAAGTTGCAACATGGAAATACAGAAATAAGCACTTTTCCATAAACAAGCTCTAAATCATGTTTGTTGCACTCTGGATGTCCAATTTTAGCTGTGCTGTTTATTTGAGATGAACTGAACATTGTAGATAGTTTTCAGCAAGTTGCAACATGGAAATACAGAAATAAGCACTTTTCCATAAACAAGCTCTAATTCAAGTTTGATGCACTCTGGATAAAAAAAATGTTTTTGTTATGTTTATTTGAGATGTTAATGAAAACACTGCAAACTGTTTTCAGTAAGTTGCAACATGGAAATACAAATAAATACTTTTTCCATAAACAAGCTCTAAATCATGTTTGTTGCACTCTGGATGTCCAATTTTAGCTGTGCTGTCTATTTGAGATGAACTGAACATTGTAGATAGTTTTCAGCAAGTTGCAACATGGAAATACAGAAATAAGCACTTTTCCATAAACAAGCTCTAAATCATGTTTGATGCACTCTGGATGTCCAATTTTTTGTGCTGTTTATTTGAGATGAACTGAACACTGCAAACTGTTTTCAGTAAGTTGCAACATGGAAATACAGAAATAAGCACTTTTCCATAAACAAGCTCTAAATCATGTTTGTTGCACTCTGGATGTCCAATTTTAGCTGTGCTGTCTATTTGAGATGAACTGAACATTTGTAGATAGTTTTCAGCAAGTTGCAACATGGAAATACAGAAATAAGCACTTTTCCATAAACAAGCTCTAAATCATGTTTGTTGCACTCTGGATGTCCAATTTTAGCTGTGCTGTTTATTTGAGATGAACTGAACATTGTAGATAGTTTTCAGCAAGTTGCAACATGGAAATACAGAAATAAGCACTTTTCCATAAACAAGCTCTAAATCATGTTTGTTGCACTCTGGATGTCCAATTTTGGCTTGTGCTGTCTATTTGAGATGAACTGAACATTGTAGATAGTTTTCAGCAAGTTGCAACATGGAAATACAGAAATAAGCACTTTTCCATAAACAAGCTCTAAATCATGTTTGTTGCACTCTGGATGTCCAATTTTGGCTTGTGCTGTCTATTTGAGATGAACTGAACAATGTTAGATAGTTTTCAGCAAGTTGCAACATGGAAATACAGAAATAAGCACTTTTCCATAAACAAGCTCTAAATCATGTTTGTTGCACTCTGGATGTCCAATTTTTTGTGCTGTCTATTTGAGATGAACTGAACATTGTAGATAGTTTTCAGCAAGTTGCAACATGGAAATACAGAAATAAGCACTTTTCCATAAACAAGCTCTAAATCATGTTTGTTGCACTCTGGATGTCCAATTTTAGCTGTGCTGTTTATTTGAGATGAACTGAACATTGTAGATAGTTTTCAGCAAGTTGCAACATGGAAATACAGAAATAAGCACTTTTCCATAAACAAGCTCTAAATCATGTTTGATGCACTCTGGATAAAAAAATTTTTTGTTATGTTTATTCGAGATGTTATGAAAACACTGCAAACTGTTTTCAGTAAGTTGCAACATGGAAATACAGAAATAAGCACTTTTCCATAAACAAGCTCTAAATCATGTTTGTTGCACTCTGGATGTCCAATTTTTGCTGTGCTGTCTATTTGAGATGAACTGAACATTGTAGATAGTTTTCAGCAAGTTGCAACATGGAAATACAGAAATAAGCACTTTTCCATAAACAAGCTCTAAATCATGTTTGTTGCACTCTGGATGTCCAATTTTAGCTGTGCTGTCTATTTGAGATGAACTGAACATTGTAGATAGTTTTCAGCAAGTTGCAACATGGAAATACAGAAATAAGCACTTTTCCATAAACAAGCTCTAATTCAAGTTTGATGCACTCTGGATAAAAAAAAAAATTTGTTATGTTTATTCGAGATGTTATGAAAACACTGCAAACTGTTTTCAGTAAGTTGCAACATGGAAATACAGAAATAAGCACTTTTCCATAAACAAGCTCTAAATCATGTTTGTTGCACTCTGGATGTCCAATTTTTGCTGTGCTGTCTATTTGAGATGAACTGAACATTGTAGATAGTTTTCAGCAAGTTGCAACATGGAAATACAGAAATAAGCACTTTTCCATAAACAAGCTCTAAATCATGTTTGTTGCACTCTGGATGTCCAATTTTAGCTGTGCTGTTTATTTGAGATGAACTGAACATTGTAGATAGTTTTCAGCAAGTTGCAACATGGAAATACAGAAATAAGCACTTTTCCATAAACAAGCTCTAAATCATGTTTGTTGCACTCTGGATGTCCAATTTTAGCTGTGCTGTTTATTTGAGATGAACTGAACATTGTAGATAGTTTTCAGCAAGTTGCAACATGGAAATACAGAAATAAGCACTTTTCCATAAACAAGCTCTAAATCAAGTTTGATGCACTCTGGATGTCCAAAAAATTTTTTGCTTATGTTTATTTGAGATGAACTGAAAACATTGTAAACTGTTTTCAGCAAGTTGCAACATGGAAATACAGAAATAAGCACTTTTCCATAAACAAGCTCTAAATCATGTTTGTTGCACTCTGGATGTCCAATTTTAGCTGTGCTGTTTATTTGAGATGAACTGAACATTGTAGATAGTTTTCAGCAAGTTGCAACATGGAAATACAGAAATAAGCACTTTTCCATAAACAAGCTCTAAATCATGTTTGATGCACTCTGGATGTCCAATTTTTTTTGTTATGTTTATTTGAGATGAACTGAACATTGTAGATAGTTTTCAGCAAGTTGCAACATGGAAATACAGAAATAAGCACTTTTCCATAAACAAGCTCTAAATCATGTTTGTTGCACTCTGGATGTCCAATTTTTGCTGTGCTGTTTATTTGAGATGAACTGAACATTGTAGATAGTTTTCAGCAAGTTGCAACATGGAAATACAGAAATAAGCACTTTTCCATAAACAAGCTCTAAATCATGTTTGTTGCACTCTGGATGTCCAATTTTAGCTGTGCTGTTTATTTGAGATGAACTGAACATTGTAGATAGTTTTCAGCAAGTTGCAACATGGAAATACAGAAATAAGCACTTTTCCATAAACAAGCTCTAAATCATGTTTGTTGCACTCTGGATGTCCAATTTTTGCTGTGCTGTTTATTTGAGATGAACTGAACATTGTAGATAGTTTTCAGCAAGTTGTAACATGGAAATACAGAAATAAGCACTTTTCCATAAACAAGCTCGAAATCATGTTTGTTGCACTCTGGATGTCCAATTTTAGCTGTGCTGTTTATTTGAGATGAACTGAACATTGTAGATAGTTTTCAGCAAGTTGCAACATGGAAATACAGAAATAAGCACTTTTCCATAAACAAGCTCTAAATCATGTTTGTTGCACTCTGGATGTCCAATTTTTGCTGTGCTGGTTATTTGAGATGAACTGAACATTGTAGATAGTTTTCAGCAAGTTGCAACATGGAAATACAGAAATAAGCACTTTTCCATAAACAAGCTCTAAATCATGTTTGTTGCACTCTGGATGTCCAATTTTAGCTGTGCTGGTTATTTGAGATGAACTGAACATTGTAGATAGTTTTCAGCAAGTTGCAACATGGAAATACAGAAATAAGCACTTTTCCATAAACAAGCTCTAAATCATGTTTGTTGCACTCTGGATGTCCAATTTTTGCTGTGCTGTTTATTTGAGATGAACTGAACATTGTAGATAGTTTTCAGCAAGTTGCAACATGGAAATACAGAAATAAGCACTTTTCCATAAACAAGCTCTAAATCATGTTTGTTGCACTCTGGATGTCCAATTTTAGCTGTGCTGTTTATTTGAGATGAACTGAACATTGTAGATAGTTTTCAGCAAGTTGCAACATGGAAATACAGAAATAAGCACTTTTCCATAAACAAGCTCTAAATCATGTTTGTTGCACTCTGGATGTCCAATTTTAGCTGTGCTGTTTATTTGAGATGAACTGAACATTGTAGATAGTTTTCAGCAAGTTGCAACATGGAAATACAGAAATAAGCACTTTTCCATAAACAAGCTCTAAATCATGTTTGTTGCACTCTGGATGTCCAATTTTAGCTGTGCTGTTTATTTGAGATGAACTGAACATTGTAGATAGTTTTCAGCAAGTTGCAACATGGAAATACAGAAATAAGCACTTTTCCATAAACAAGCTCTAAATCATGTTTGTTGCACTCTGGATGTCCAATTTTTGCTGTGCTGTTTATTTGAGATGAACTGAACATTGTAGATAGTTTTCAGCAAGTTGCAACATGGAAATACAGAAATAAGCACTTTTCCATAAACAAGCTCTAAATCATGTTTGTTGCACTCTGGATGTCCAATTTTAGCTGTGCTGTTTATTTGAGATGAACTGAACATTGTAGATAGTTTTCAGCAAGTTGCAACATGGAAATACAGAAATAAGCACTTTTCCATAAACAAGCTCTAAATCATGTTTGTTGCACTCTGGATGTCCAATTTTTGCTGTGCTGTCTATTTGAGATGAACTGAACATTGTAGATAGTTTTCAGCAAGTTGCAACATGGAAATACAGAAATAAGCACTTTTCCATAAACAAGCTCTAAATCATGTTTGTTGCACTCTGGATGTCCAATTTTAGCTGTGCTGTTTATTTGAGATGAACTGAACATTGTAGATAGTTTTCAGCAAGTTGCAACATGGAAATACAGAAATAAGCACTTTTCCATAAACAAGCTCTAAATCATGTTTGTTGCACTCTGGATGTCCAATTTTAGCTGTGCTGTTTATTTGAGATGAACTGAACATTGTAGATAGTTTTCAGCAAGTTGCAACATGGAAATACAGAAATAAGCACTTTTCCATAAACAAGCTCTAAATCATGTTTGTTGCACTCTGGTCCAATTTTAGCTGTGCTGTTTATTTGAGATGAACTGAACATTGTAGATAGTTTTCAGCAAGTTGCAACATGGAAATACAGAAATAAGCACTTTTCCATAAACAAGCTCTAAATCATGTTTGTTGCACTCTGGATGTCCAATTTTAGCTGTGCTGTTTATTTGAGATGAACTGAACATTGTAGATAGTTTTCAGCAAGTTGCAACATGGAAATACAGAAATAAGCACTTTTCCATAAACAAGCTCTAAATCATGTTTGTTGCACTCTGGATGTCCAATTTTTGCTGTGCTGTCTATTTGAGATGAACTGAACATTGTAGATAGTTTTCAGCAAGTTGCAACATGGAAATACAGAAATAAGCACTTTCCACAAACAAGCTCTAATTCAAGTTTGATGCACTCTGGATAAAAAAAATGTTTTTGTTATGTTTATTCGAGATGTTATGAAAACACTGCAAACTGTTTTCAGTAAGTTGCAACATTGAAATGCAGAAATAAGCACTTTCCATAAACAAGCTCTAAATCATGTTTGATGCACTCTGGATGTCCAATTTTTGCTGTGCTGTCTATTTGAGATGAACTGAACATTGTAGATAGTTTTCAGCAAGTTGCAACATGGAAATACAGAAATAAGCACTTTTCCATAAACAAGCTCTAAATCATGTTTGTTGCACTCTGGATGTCCAATTTTAGCTGTGCTGTTTATTTGAGATGAACTGAACATTGTAGATAGTTTTCAGCAAGTTGCAACATGGAAATACAGAAATAAGCACTTTTCCATAAACAAGCTCTAAATCATGTTTGTTGCACTCTGGATGTCCAATTTTAGCTTTGCTGTTTATTTGAGATGAACTGAACATTGTAGATAGTTTTCAGCAAGTTGCAACATGGAAATACAGAAATAAGCACTTTTCCATAAACAAGCTCTAATTCAAGTTTGATGCACTCTGGACAAAAAAAATGTTTTTGTTATGTTTATTCGAGATGTTATGAAAACACTGCAAACTGTTTTCAGCAAGTTGCAACATGGAAATACAGAAATAAGCACTTTTCCATAAACAAGCTCTAAATCATGTTTGTTGCACTCTGGATGTCCAATTTTTGCTGTGCTGTTTATTTGAGATGAACTGAACATTGTAGATAGTTTTCAGCAAGTTGCAACATGGAAATACAGAAATAAGCACTTTTCCATAAACAAGCTCTAAATCAAGTTTGATGCACTCTGGATAAAAAATTTTTTGTGCTGTTTATTTGAGATGAACTGAACATTGCAAACTGTTTTCAGCAAGTTGCAACATGGAAATACAGAAATAAGCACTTTTCCATAAACAAGCTCTAAATCATGTTTGTTGCACTCTGGATGTCCAATTTTTGCTGTGCTGTCTATTTGAGATGAACTGAACATTGTAGATAGTTTTCAGCAAGTTGCAACATGGAAATACAGAAATAAGCACTTTTCCATAAACAAGCTCTAAATCATGTTTGTTGCACTCTGGATGTCCAATTTTAGCTGTGCTGTTTATTTGAGATGAACTGAACATTGTAGATAGTTTTCAGCAAGTTGCAACATGGAAATACAGAAATAAGCACTTTTCCATAAACAAGCTCTAAATCATGTTTGTTGCACTCTGGATGTCCAATTTTAGCTGTGCTGTTTATTTGAGATGAACTGAACATTGTAGATAGTTTTCAGCAAGTTGCAACATGGAAATACAGAAATAAGCACTTTTCCATAAACAAGCTCTAAATCATGTTTGTTGCACTCTGGATGTCCAATTTTTGCTGTGCTGTCTATTTGAGATGAACTGAACATTGTAGATAGTTTTCAGCAAGTTGCAACATGGAAATACAGAAATAAGCACTTTTCCATAAACAAGCTCTAAATCATGTTTGTTGCACTCTGGATGTCCAATTTTAGCTGTGCTGTTTATTTGAGATGAACTGAACATTGTAGATAGTTTTCAGCAAGTTGCAACATGGAAATACAAATAAGCACTTTTCCATAAACAAGCTCTAAATCATGTTTGTTGCACTCTGGATGTCCAATTTTTGCTGTGCTGTCTTATTTGAGATGAACTGAACATTGTAGATAGTTTTCAGCAAGTTGCAACATGGAAATACAGAAATAAGCACTTTTCCATAAACAAGCTCTAAATCATGTTTGTTGCACTCTGGATGTCCAATTTTTGCTGTGCTGTTTATTTGAGATGAACTGAACATTGTAGATAGTTTTCAGCAAGTTGCAACATGGAAATACAGAAATAAGCACTTTTCCATAAACAAGCTCTAAATCATGTTTGTTGCACTCTGGATGTCCAATTTTAGCTGTGCTGTTTATTTGAGATGAACTGAACATTGTAGATAGTTTTCAGCAAGTTGCAACATGGAAATACAGAAATAAGCACTTTTCCATAAACAAGCTCTAAATCATGTTTGTTGCACTCTGGATGTCCAATTTTAGCTGTGCTGTTTATTTGAGATGAACTGAACATTGTACATAGTTTTCAGCAAGTTGCAACATGGAAATACAGAAATAAGCACTTTTCCATAAACAAGCTCTAAATCATGTTTGTTGCACTCTGGATGTCCAATTTTAGCTGTGCTGTTTATTTGAGATGAACTGAACATTGTAGACAGTTTTCAGCAAGTTGCAACATGGAAATACAGAAATAAGCACTTTTCCATAAACAAGCTCTAAATCATGTTTGTTGCACTCTGGATGTCCAATTTTAGCTGTGCTGTTTATTTGAGATGAACTGAACATTGTAGATAGTTTTCAGCAAGTTGCAACATGGAAATACAGAAATAAGCACTTTTCCATAAACAAGCTCTAAATCATGTTTGTTGCACTCTGGATGTCCAATTTTAGCTGTGCTGTTTATTTGAGATGAACTGAACATTGTAGATAGTTTTCAGCAAGTTGCAACATGGAAATACAGAAATAAGCACTTTTCCATAAACAAGCTCTAAATCATGTTTGTTGCACTCTGGATGTCCAATTTTAGCTTTGCTGTTTATTTGAGATGAACTGAACATTGTAGATAGTTTTCAGCAAGTTGCAACATGGAAATACAGAAATAAGCACTTTTCCATAAACAAGCTCTAAATCATGTTTGTTGCACTCTGGATGTCCAATTTTAGCTTTGCTGTTTATTTGAGATGAACTGAACATTGTAGATAGTTTTCAGCAAGTTGCAACATGGAAATACAGAAATAAGCACTTTTCCATAAACAAGCTCTAAATCATGTTTGTTGCACTCTGGATGTCCAATTTTAGCTGTGCTGTTTATTTGAGATGAACTGAACATTGTAGATAGTTTTCAGCAAGTTGCAACATGGAAATACAGAAATAAGCACTTTTCCATAAACAAGCTCTAAATCATGTTTGTTGCACTCTGGATGTCCAATTTTAGCTTTGCTGTTTATTTGAGATGAACTGAACATTGTAGATAGTTTTCAGCAAGTTGCAACATGGAAATACAAAATAAGCACTTTTCCATAAACAAGCTCTAAATCATGTTTGTTGCACTCTGGATGTCCAATTTTAGCTGTGCTGTTTATTTGAGATGAACTGAACATTGTAGATAGTTTTCAGCAAGTTGCAACATGGAAATACAGAAATAAGCACTTTTCCATAAACAAGCTCTAAATCATGTTTGTTGCACTCTGGATGTCCAATTTTAGCTGTGCTGTTTATTTGAGATGAACTGAACATTGTAGATAGTTTTCAGCAAGTTGCAACATGGAAATACAGAAATAAGCACTTTTCCATAAACAAGCTCTAAATCATGTTTGTTGCACTCTGGATGTCCAATTTTAGCTTTGCTGTTTATTTGAGATGAACTGAACATTGTAGATAGTTTTCAGCAAGTTGCAACATGGAAATACAGAAATAAGCACTTTTCCATAAACAAGCTCTAAATCATGTTTGTTTGCACTCTGGATGTCCAATTTTTGCTGTGCTGTCTATTTGAGATGAAATGAACATTGTAGACAGTTTTCAGCAAGTTGCAACATGGAAATACAGAAATAAGCACTTTTCCATAAACAAGCTCTAAATCATGTTTGTTGCACTCTGGATGTCCAATTTTAGCTGTGCTGTTTATTTGAGATGAACTGAACATTGTAGATAGTTTTCAGCAAGTTGCAACATGGAAATACAGAAATAAGCACTTTTCCATAAACAAGCTCTAAATCATGTTTGTTGCACTCTGGATGTCCAATTTTAGCTGTGCTGTTTATTTGAGATGAACTGAACATTGTAGATAGTTTTCAGCAAGTTGCAACATGGAAATACAGAAATAAGCACTTTTCCATAAACAAGCTCTAAATCATGTTTGTTGCACTCTGGATGTCCAATTTTAGCTGTGCTGTTTATTTGAGATGAACTGAACATTGTAGATAGTTTTCAGCAAGTTGCAACATGGAAATACAGAAATAAGCACTTTTCCATAAACAAGCTCTAAATCATGTTTGTTGCACTCTGGATGTCCAATTTTAGCTGTGCTGTTTATTTGAGATGAACTGAACATTGTAGATAGTTTTCAGCAAGTTGCAACATGGAAATACAGAAATAAGCACTTTTCCATAAACAAGCTCTAAATCATGTTTGTTGCACTCTGGATGTCCAATTTTAGCTGTGCTGTTTATTTGAGATGAACTGAACATTGTAGATAGTTTTCAGCAAGTTGCAACATGGAAATACAGAAATAAGCACTTTCCATAAACAAGCACTAATTCAAGTTTGATGCACTCTGGATAAAAAAAATGTTTTTGTTATGTTTATTCGAGATGTTATGAAAACACTGCAAACTGTTTTCAGTAAGTTGCAACATTGAAATGCAGAAATAAGCACTTTCCATAAACAAGCTCTAAATCATGTTTGATGCACTCTGGATGTCCAATTTTTGCTGTGCTGTCTATTTGAGATGAACTGAACATTGCAGATAGTTTTCAGCAAGTTGCAACATGGAAATACAGAAATAAGCACTTTTCCATAAACAAGCTCTAAATCATGTTTGTTGCACTCTGGATGTCCAATTTTAGCTTTGCTGTTTATTTGAGATGAACTGAACATTGTAGATAGTTTTCAGCAAGTTGCAACATGGAAATACAGAAATAAGCACTTTTCCATAAACAAGCTCTAAATCATGTTTGTTGCACTCTGGATGTCCAATTTTAGCTTTGCTGTTTATTTGAGATGAACTGAACATTGTAGATAGTTTTCAGCAAGTTGCAACATGGAAATACAGAAATAAGCACTTTTCCATAAACAAGCTCTAATTCAAGTTTGATGCACTCTGGATAAAAAAAATGTTTTTGTTATGTTTATTTGAGATGAACTGAACATTGTAGATAGTTTTCAGCAAGTTGCAACATGGAAATACAGAAATAAGCACTTTTCCATAAACAAGCTCTAAATCATGTTTGTTGCACTCTGGATGTCCAATTTTAGCTGTGCTGTTTATTTGAGATGAACTGAACATTGTAGATAGTTTTCAGCAAGTTGCAACATGGAAATACAGAAATAAGCACTTTTCCATAAACAAGCTCTAATTCAAGTTTGATGCACTCTGGATAAAAAAAATTTTTTGTTATGTTTATTTGAGATGAACTGAAAACATTGCAAACTGTTTTCAGTAAGTTGCAACATGGAAATACAGAAATAAGCACTTTCCATAAACAAGCTCTAAATCATGTTTGTTGCACTCTGGATGTCCAATTTTTGCTGTGCTGTTTATTTGAGATGAACTGAACATTGCAGATAGTTTTCAGCAAGTTGCAACATGGAAATACAGAAATAAGCACTTTTCCATAAACAAGCTCTAAATCATGTTTGTTGCACTCTGGATGTCCAATTTTAGCTGTGCTGTTTATTTGAGATGAACTGAACATTGTAGATAGTTTTCAGCAAGTTGCAACATGGAAATACAGAAATAAGCACTTTTCCATAAACAAGCTCTAAATCATTTGTTGCACTCTGGATGTCCAATTTTTGCTGTGCTGTTTATTTGAGATGAACTGAACATTGTAGATAGTTTTCAGCAAGTTGCAACATGGAAATACAGAAATAAGCACTTTTCCATAAACAAGCTCTAAATCATGTTTGTTGCACTCTGGATGTCCAATTTTAGCTGTGCTGTTTATTTGAGATGAACTGAACATTGTAGATAGTTTTCAGCAAGTTGCAACATGGAAATACAGAAATAAGCACTTTTCCATAAACAAGCTCTAAATCATGTTTGTTGCACTCTGGATGTCCAATTTTTGCTGTGCTGTCTATTTGAGATGAACTGAACATTGTAGATAGTTTTCAGCAAGTTGCAACATGGAAATACAGAAATAAGCACTTTTCCATAAACAAGCTCTAAATCATGTTTGTTGCACTCTGGATGTCCAATTTTAGCTGTGCTGTTTATTTGAGATGAACTGAACATTGTAGATAGTTTTCAGCAAGTTGCAACATGGAAATACAGAAATAAGCACTTTTCCATAAACAAGCTCTAAATCATGTTTGTTGCACTCTGGATGTCCAATTTTTGCTGTGCTGTTTATTTGAGATGAACTGAACATTGTAGATAGTTTTCAGCAAGTTGCAACATGGAAATACAGAAATAAGCACTTTTCCATAAACAAGCTCTAAATCATGTTTGTTGCACTCTGGATGTCCAATTTTAGCTGTGCTGTTTATTTGAGATGAACTGAACATTGTAGATAGTTTTCAGCAAGTTGCAACATGGAAATACAGAAATAAGCACTTTTCCATAAACAAGCTCTAAATCATGTTTGTTGCACTCTGGATGTCCAATTTTAGCTGTGCTGTTTATTTGAGATGAACTGAACATTGTAGATAGTTTTCAGCAAGTTGCAACATGGAAATACAGAAATAAGCACTTTTCCATAAACAAGCTCTAATTCAAGTTTGATGCACTCTGGATAAAAAATGTTTTTGTTATGTTTATTCGAGATGTTATGAAAACACTGCAAACTGTTTTCAGTAAGTTGCAACATTGAAATGCAGAAATAAGCACTTTCCATAAACAAGCTCTAAATCATGTTTGTTGCACTCTGGATGTCCAATTTTAGCTGTGCTGTTTATTTGAGATGAACTGAACATTGTAGATAGTTTTCAGCAAGTTGCAACATGGAAATACAGAAATAAGCACTTTTCCATAAACAAGCTCTAATTCAAGTTTGATGCACTCTGGATGAAAAAAATGTTTTTGTTATGTTTATTCGAGATGTTATGAAAACACTGCAAACTGTTTTCAGTAAGTTGCAACATGGAAATACAGAAATAAGCACTTTTCCATAAACAAGCTCTAAATCATGTTTGTTGCACTCTGGATGTCCAATTTTTGCTGTGCTGTCTATTTGAGATGAACTGAACATTGTAGATAGTTTTCAGCAAGTTGCAACATGGAAATACAGAAATAAGCACTTTTCCATAAACAAGCTCTAATCATGTTTGTTGCACTCTGGATGTCCAATTTTAGCTGTGCTGTTTATTTGAGATGAACTGAACATTGTAGATAGTTTTCAGCAAGTTGCAACATGGAAATACAGAAATAAGCACTTTTCCATAAACAAGCTCTAAATCATGTTTGTTGCACTCTGGATGTCCAATTTTTGCTGTGCTGTTTATTTGAGATGAACTGAACATTGTAGATAGTTTTCAGCAAGTTGCAACATGGAAATACAGAAATAAGCACTTTTCCATAAACAAGCTCTAAATCATGTTTGTTGCACTCTGGATGTCCAATTTTAGCTGTGCTGTTTATTTGAGATGAACTGAACATTGTAGATAGTTTTCAGCAAGTTGCAACATGGAAATACAGAAATAAGCACTTTTCCATAAACAAGCTCTAAATCATGTTTGTTGCACTCTGGATGTCCAATTTTTGCTGTGCTGTTTATTTGAGATGAACTGAACATTGTAGATAGTTTTCAGCAAGTTGCAACATGGAAATACAGAAATAAGCACTTTTCCATAAACAAGCTCTAAATCATGTTTGTTGCACTCTGGATGTCCAATTTTAGCTGTGCTGTTTATTTGAGATGAACTGAACATTGTAGATAGTTTTCAGCAAGTTGCAACATGGAAATACAGAAATAAGCACTTTTCCATAAACAAGCTCTAAATCATGTTTGTTGCACTCTGGATGTCCAATTTTAGCTGTGCTGTTTATTTGAGATGAACTGAACATTGTAGATAGTTTTCAGCAAGTTGCAACATGGAAATACAGAAATAAGCACTTTTCCATAAACAAGCTCTAAATCATGTTTGTTGCACTCTGGATGTCCAATTTTAGCTGTGCTGTTTATTTGAGATGAACTGAACATTGTAGATAGTTTTCAGCAAGTTGCAACATGGAAATACAGAAATAAGCACTTTTCCATAAACAAGCTCTAAATCAAGTTTGATGCACTCTGGATAAAAAAAATGTTTTTGTTATGTTTATTCGAGATGTTATGAAAACACTGCAAACTGTTTTCAGTAAGTTGCAACATGGAAATACAGAAATAAGCACTTTTCCATAAACAAGCTCTAAATCATGTTTGTTGCACTCTGGATGTCCAATTTTAGCTGTGCTGTTTATTTGAGATGAACTGAACATTGTAGATAGTTTTCAGCAAGTTGCAACATGGAAATACAGAAATAAGCACTTTTCCATAAACAAGCTCTAATTCAAGTTTGATGCACTCTGGATAAAAAATTTTTTGTTATGTTTATTTGAGATGAACTGAACATTGCAAACTAGTTTTCAGCAAGTTGCAACATGGAAATACAGAAATAAGCACTTTTCCATAAACAAGCTCTAAATCATGTTTGTTGCACTCTGGATGTCCAATTTTTGCTGTGCTGTCTATTTGAGATGAACTGAACATTGTAGATAGTTTTCAGCAAGTTGCAACATGGAAATACAGAAATAAGCACTTTTCCATAAACAAGCTCTAAATCATGTTTGTTGCACTCTGGATGTCCAATTTTTGCTGTGCTGTTTATTTGAGATGAACTGAACATTGTAGATAGTTTTCAGCAAGTTGCAACATGGAAATACAGAAATAAGCACTTTTCCATAAACAAGCTCTAAATCATGTTTGTTGCACTCTGGATGTCCAATTTTTGCTGTGCTGTTTATTTGAGATGAACTGAACATTGTAGATAGTTTTCAGCAAGTTGCAACATGGAAATACAGAAATAAGCACTTTTCCATAAACAAGCTCTAAATCATGTTTGTTGCACTCTGGATGTCCAATTTTAGCTGTGCTGTTTATTTGAGATGAACTGAACATTGTAGATAGTTTTCAGCAAGTTGCAACATGGAAATACAGAAATAAGCACTTTTCCATAAACAAGCTCTAAATCATGTTTGTTGCACTCTGGATGTCCAATTTTTGCTGTGCTGTTTATTTGAGATGAACTGAACATTGTAGATAGTTTTCAGCAAGTTGCAACATGGAAATACAGAAATAAGCACTTTTCCATAAACAAGCTCTAAATCATGTTTTGTTGCACTCTGGATGTCCAATTTTAGCTGTGCTGTTTATTTGAGATGAACTGAACATTGTAGATAGTTTTCAGCAAGTTGCAACATGGAAATACAGAAATAAGCACTTTTCCATAAACAAGCTCTAAATCATGTTTGTTGCACTCTGGATGTCCAATTTTAGCTGTGCTGTTTATTTGAGATGAACTGAACATTGTAGATAGTTTTCAGCAAGTTGCAACATGGAAATACAGAAATAAGCACTTTTCCATAAACAAGCTCTAAATCATGTTTGAGGCACTCTGGATAAAAAAAATGTTTTTGTTATGTTTATTCGAGATGTTGAACATGCAAACTGTTTTCAGTAAGTTGCAACATGGAAATACAGAAATAAGCACTTTTCCATAAACAAGCTCTAAATCATGTTTGTTGCACTCTGGATGTCCAATTTTAGCTGTGCTGTTTATTTGAGATGAACTGAACATTGTAGATAGTTTTCAGCAAGTTGCAACATGGAAATACAGAAATAAGCACTTTTCCATAAACAAGCTCTAAATCATGTTTGATGCACTCTGGATAAAAAAAAAATTTTTTGTTATGTTTATTTGAGATGTTATGAAAATTGCAAATCAGTTTTCAGTAAGTTGCAACATGGAAATACAGAAATAAGCACTTTTCCATAAACAAGCTCTAAATCATGTTTGTTGCACTCTGGATGTCCAATTTTTGCTGTGCTGTCTATTTGAGATGAACTGAACATTGTAGATAGTTTTCAGCAAGTTGCAACATGGAAATACAGAAATAAGCACTTTTCCATAAACAAGCTCTAAATCATGTTTGTTGCACTCTGGATGTCCAATTTTAGCTGTGCTGTTTATTTGAGATGAACTGAACATTGTAGATAGTTTTCAGCAAGTTGCAACATGGAAATACAGAAATAAGCACTTTTCCATAAACAAGCTCTAAATCATGTTTGTTGCACTCTGGATGTCCAATTTTTGCTGTGCTGTCTATTTGAGATGAACTGAACATTGTAGATAGTTTTCAGCAAGTTGCAACATGGAAATACAGAAATAAGCACTTTTCCATAAACAAGCTCTAAATCATGTTTGTTGCACTCTGGATGTCCAATTTTTGCTGTGCTGTTTATTTGAGATGAACTGAACATTGTAGATAGTTTTCAGCAAGTTGCAACATGGAAATACAGAAATAAGCACTTTTCCATAAACAAGCTCTAAATCATGTTTGTTGCACTCTGGATGTCCAATTTTTGCTGTGCTGTTTATTTGAGATGAACTGAACATTGTAGATAGTTTTCAGCAAGTTGCAACATGGAAATACAGAAATAAGCACTTTTCCATAAACAAGCTCTAAATCATGTTTGTTGCACTCTGGATGTCCAATTTTAGCTGTGCTGTCTATTTGAGATGAACTGAACATTGTAGATAGTTTTCAGCAAGTTGCAACATGGAAATACAGAAATAAGCACTTTTCCATAAACAAGCTCTAAATCATGTTTGTTGCACTCTGGATGTCCAATTTTTGCTGTGCTGTTTATTTGAGATGAACTGAACATTGTAGATAGTTTTCAGCAAGTTGCAACATGGAAATACAGAAATAAGCACTTTTCCATAAACAAGCTCTAAATCATGTTTGTTGCACTCTGGATGTCCAATTTTTGCTGTGCTGTCTATTTGAGATGAACTGAACATTGTAGATAGTTTTCAGCAAGTTGCAACATGGAAATACAGAAATAAGCACTTTTCCATAAACAAGCTCTAAATCATGTTTGTTGCACTCTGGATGTCCAATTTTAGCTGTGCTGTTTATTTGAGATGAACTGAACATTGTAGATAGTTTTCAGCAAGTTGCAACATGGAAATACAGAAATAAGCACTTTTCCATAAACAAGCTCTAAATCATGTTTGTTGCACTCTGGATGTCCAATTTTTGCTGTGCTGTCTATTTGAGATGAACTGAACATTGTAGATAGTTTTCAGCAAGTTGCAACATGGAAATACAGAAATAAGCACTTTTCCATAAACAAGCTCTAAATCATGTTTGTTGCACTCTGGATGTCCAATTTTAGCTTTGCTGTTTATTTGAGATGAACTGAACATTGTAGATAGTTTTCAGCAAGTTGCAACATGGAAATACAGAAATAAGCACTTTTCCATAAACAAGCTCTAAATCATGTTTGTTGCACTCTGGATGTCCAATTTTAGCTGTGCTGTTTATTTGAGATGAACTGAACATTGTAGATAGTTTTCAGCAAGTTGCAACATGGAAATACAGAAATAAGCACTTTTCCATAAACAAGCTCTAAATCAAGTTTGATGCACTCTGGATGTCCAAAGCTGTTTTGTTATTTTATTCGAGATGAACTGAAAACATTGCAAACTGTTTTCAGCAAGTTGCAACATGGAAATACAGAAATAAGCACTTTTCCATAAACAAGCTCTAAATCATGTTTGTTGCACTCTGGATGTCCAATTTTAGCTGTGCTGTTTATTTGAGATGAACTGAACATTGTAGATAGTTTTCAGCAAGTTGCAACATGGAAATACAGAAATAAGCACTTTTCCATAAACAAGCTCTAATTCAAGTTTGATGCACTCTGGATAAAAAAAATGTTTTTGTTATGTTTATTTGAGATGTTATGAAAACACTGCAAACTGTTTTCAGTAAGTTGCAACATGGAAATACAGAAATAAGCACTTTTCCATAAACAAGCTCTAAATCATGTTTGATGCACTCTGGATGTCCAATTTTTGCTGTGCTGTCTATTTGAGATGAACTGAACATTGTAGATAGTTTTCAGCAAGTTGCAACATGGAAATACAGAAATAAGCACTTTTCCATAAACAAGCTCTAAATCATGTTTGTTGCACTCTGGATGTCCAATTTTAGCTGTGCTGTCTATTTGAGATGAACTGAACATTGTAGATAGTTTTCAGCAAGTTGCAACATGGAAATACAGAAATAAGCACTTTTCCATAAACAAGCTCTAAATCATGTTTGTTGCACTCTGGATGTCCAATTTTTGCTGTGCTGTCTATTTGAGATGAACTGAACATTGTAGATAGTTTTCAGCAAGTTGCAACATGGAAATACAGAAATAAGCACTTTTCCATAAACAAGCTCTAAATCATGTTTGTTGCACTCTGGATGTCCAATTTTAGCTGTGCTGTTTATTTGAGATGAACTGAACATTGTAGATAGTTTTCAGCAAGTTGCAACATGGAAATACAGAAATAAGCACTTTTCCATAAACAAGCTCTAAATCATGTTTGTTGCACTCTGGATGTCCAATTTTTGCTGTGCTGTCTATTTGAGATGAACTGAACATTGTAGATAGTTTTCAGCAAGTTGCAACATGGAAATACAGAAATAAGCACTTTTCCATAAACAAGCTCTAAATCATGTTTGTTGCACTCTGGATGTCCAATTTTAGCTTTGCTGTTTATTTGAGATGAACTGAACATTGTAGATAGTTTTCAGCAAGTTGCAACATGGAAATACAGAAATAAGCACTTTTCCATAAACAAGCTCTAAATCATGTTTGTTGCACTCTGGATGTCCAATTTTAGCTGTGCTGTTTATTTGAGATGAACTGAACATTGTAGATAGTTTTCAGCAAGTTGCAACATGGAAATACAGAAATAAGCACTTTTCCATAAACAAGCTCTAAATCATGTTTGATGCATTCAGGATAAAAAATTTTTTGTTATGTTTATTTGAGATGTTATGAAAACATTGCAAACTGTTTTCAGTAAGTTGCATCATTGAAATGCAGAAATAAGCATTTTCCATAAACAAGCTCTAAATCATGTTTGTTGCACTCTGGATGTCCAATTTTAGCTGTGCTGTTTATTTGAGATGAACTGAACATTGTAGATAGTTTTCAGCAAGTTGCAACATGGAAATACAGAAATAAGCACTTTTCCATAAACAAGCTCTAATTCAAGTTTGATGCACTCTGGATAAAAAAATGTTTTTGTTATGTTTATTCGAGATGTTATGAAAACACTGCAAACTGTTTTCAGTAAGTTGCAACATTGAAATGCAGAAATAAGCACTTTCCATAAACAAGCTCTAAATCATGTTTGATGCACTCTGGATGTCCAATTTTTGCTGTGCTGTCTATTTGAGATGAACTGAACATTGCAGATAGTTTTCAGCAAGTTGCAACATGGAAATACAGAAATAAGCACTTTTCCATAAACAAGCTCTAAATCATGTTTGTTGCACTCTGGATGTCCAATTTTAGCTGTGCTGTCTATTTGAGATGAACTGAACATTGTAGATAGTTTTCAGCAAGTTGCAACATGGAAATACAGAAATAAGCACTTTTCCATAAACAAGCTCTAAATCATGTTTGTTTGCACTCTGGATGTCCAATTTTTGCTGTGCTGTCTATTTGAGATGAAATGAACATTGTAGACAGTTTTCAGCAAGTTGCAACATGGAAATACAGAAATAAGCACTTTTCCATAAACAAGCTCTAAATCATGTTTGTTGCACTCTGGATGTCCAATTTTAGCT
This sequence comes from Oncorhynchus tshawytscha, assembly GCF_018296145.1. NCBI lineage: Eukaryota > Metazoa > Chordata > Actinopteri > Salmoniformes > Salmonidae > Oncorhynchus > Oncorhynchus tshawytscha. Next base: position 3,335,333 of record NC_056449.1, read on the forward strand.
GTGCTGTCTATTTGAGATGAACTGAACATTGTAGATAGTTTTCAGCAAGTTGCAACATGGAAATACAGAAATAAGCACTTTTCCATAAACAAGCTCTAAATCATGTTTGTTTGCACTCTGGATGTCCAATTTTTGCTGTGCTGTCTATTTGAGATGAAATGAACATTGTAGATAGTTTTCAGCAAGTTGCAACATGGAAATACAGAAATAAGCACTTTTCCATAAACAAGCTCTAAATCATGTTTGTTGCACTCTGGATGTCCAATTTTAGCTGTGCTGTTTATTTGAGATGAACTGAACATTGTAGATAGTTTTCAGCAAGTTGCAACATGGAAATACAGAAATAAGCACTTTTCCATAAACAAGCTCTAAATCATGTTTGTTGCACTCTGGATGTCCAATTTTTGCTGTGCTGTCTATTTGAGATGAAATGAACATTGTAGACAGTTTTCAGCAAGTTGCAACATGGAAATACAGAAATAAGCACTTTTCCATAAACAAGCTCTAAATCATGTTTGTTGCACTCTGGATGTCCAATTTTAGCTTTGCTGTTTATTTGAGATGAACTGAACATTGTAGATAGTTTTCAGCAAGTTGCAACATGGAAATACAGAAATAAGCACTTTTCCATAAACAAGCTCTAAATCATGTTTGTTGCACTCTGGATGTCCAATTTTAGCTTTCCTGTTTATTTGAGATGAACTGAACATTGTAGATAGTTTTCAGCAAGTTGCAACATGGAAATACAGAAATAAGCACTTTTCCATAAACAAGCACTAATTCAAGTTTGATGCACTCTGGATAAAAAAAATGTTTTTGTTATGTTTATTCGAGATGTTATGAAAACACTGCAAACTGTTTTCAGTAAGTTGCAACATTGAAATGCAGAAATAAGCACTTTCCATAAACAAGCTCTAAATCATGTTTGATGCACTCTGGATGTCCAATTTTAGCTGTGCTGTTTATTTTGAGATGAACTGAACATTGTAGATAGTTTTCAGCAAGTTGCAACATGGAAATACAGAAATAAGCACTTTTCCATAAACAAGCACTAATTCAAGTTTGATGCACTCTGGATAAAAAAAATGTTTTTGTTATGTTTATTCGAGATGTTATGAAAACACTGCAAACTGTTTTCAGTAAGTTGCAACATTGAAATGCAGAAATAAGCACTTTCCATAAACAAGCTCTAAATCATGTTTGATGCACTCTGGATGTCCAATTTTTGCTGTGCTGTCTATTTGAGATGAACTGAACATTGCAGATAGTTTTCAGCAAGTTGCAACATGGAAATACAGAAATAAGCACTTTTCCATAAACAAGCTCTAAATCATGTTTGATGCACTCTGGATGTCCAATTTTAGCTGTGCTGTCTATTTGAGATGAACTGAACATTGTAGATAGTTTTCAGCAAGTTGCAACATGGAAATACAGAAATAAGCACTTTTCCATAAACAAGCTCTAAATCATGTTTGTTGCACTCTGGATGTCCAATTTTTGCTGTGCTGTCTATTTGAGATGAACTGAACATTGCAGATAGTTTTCAGCAAGTTGCAACATGGAAATACAGAAATAAGCACTTTTCCATAAACAAGCTCTAAATCATGTTTGATGCACTCTGGATGTCCAATTTTAGCTGTGCTGTCTATTTGAGATGAACTGAACATTGTAGATAGTTTTCAGCAAGTTGCAACATGGAAATACAGAAATAAGCACTTTTCCATAAACAAGCTCTAAATCATGTTTGTTTGCACTCTGGATGTCCAATTTTTGCTGTGCTGTCTATTTGAGATGAAATGAACATTGTAGACAGTTTTCAGCAAGTTGCAACATGGAAATACAGAAATAAGCACTTTTCCATAAACAAGCTCTAAATCATGTTTGTTGCACTCTGGATCTCCAATTTTAGCTGTGCTGTCTATTTGAGATGAACTGAACATTGTAGATAATTTTCAGCAAGTTGTAACATGGAAATACAGAACTAAGCACTTTTCCATAAACAAGCTCTAAATCATGTTTGTTGCACCTCTGGATGTCCAATTTTTGCTGTGCTGTCTATTTGAGATGAACTGAACATTGCAGATAGTTTTCAGCAAGTTGCAACATTGAAATACAGAAATAAGCACTTTTCCATAAACAAGCTCTAAATCATGTTTGATGCACTCTGGATGTACAATTTTTGCTGTGCTGTCTATTCGAGATGAAATGAACACTGTGGACAGTTTTCAGCAAGTTGCAACATTGAAATACAGAAATAACCACTTTTCCATAAACAAGCTCTAAATCATGTTTGATGCACTCTGGATGTACAATTTTTGCTGTGCTGTCTATTCGAGATGAAATGAACACTGTGGACAGTTTTCAGCAAGTTGCAACATTGAAATACAGAAATAACCACTTTTCCATAAACAAGCTCTAAATCATGTTTGATGCACTCTGGATGTACAATTTTTGCTGTGCTGTTTATTCGAGATGAAATGAACACTGTGGACAGTTTTCAGCAAGTTGCAACATGGAAATACAGAAATAACCACTTTTCCATAACAAGCTCTAAATCATGTTTGATGCACTCTGGATGTAACAATTTTTGCTGTGCTGTCTATTTGAGATGAAATGAACACTGTGGACAGTTTTCAGCAAGTTGCAACTTCTTGTCTAATTTGTTGCAGTATTGGTCAAAATAGACACTGCTTGCCAAAATGTTACAGAAACTGATGTAAGGTACCCCCCTGAAATGGACAAAAATGAATGGGAAAACACTGGCATTTGACAAACCATATACACGGTGTCCAATACCACCTAATTCGGCGTTGATTCGTGTAAAGTTGATTGCAAAAATGCCATATGGCAAATGCCAGTTGTAAAATCCAACAGGTGGCGAGTGCGCTCCACCTTGGTTTTTCATATTGGAAATGTAACCCAAGTCAACATCCAAAAGCAAAATTTTGAAAAAATGATTTTTTTGTCAAAAACTTGTCACCCCTTAAAAAAGTGCTTTCTGGACCGTTTTTCGAAATTGTTTCGATTTTTTTTGTCAATTACACATGTATAAGAACTGTATCAACATACTTTAGTCATATTTTATTATCATAATTTTTTTTTTTTAACTTGTGCATAAGGCATATGTTTTCTCCATTTGGAATATGATTTCATAGGAAGTCAAAAGTCGAAAATGTGAACTTAAAAAAAAAACTTATCACCCTCGTAAAAAAGTGCTTTCTGGACCGTTTTTCGAAATTGTTTCAATTTTATGTTAATTATAATCATGTGTAAGAACTGTATGAATATGCTTTTGTAAAATTTTATTATCATAATTTTAAAAAAACTTGTGCATAAGAAATATGATTTGTCCATTTGCAATATGATTTCATAGGAAGTCAAAAGTCAAAGTCAAAAGTCACTTTTTTTGGGGCCAAATGCCATAAGAAATTTGACATGCTCAAAAATCCTGCAGAAATGCAAAATTGACTGGCCTGATGAACTCGGGATGCCCTGGCAGTTGTCCCTTTCCATCACTCGTTGTGTTGATTTCATCATGTCCATTTGGTGATGGTTTTTCACTATAGAATCAGAGCAGAGAAGCAGGGGAAGATTATAGCTTGCGGAACTTTTTTCCTCAAAAATGCTCCGAAAGTGGTCAAAACGAACGTTTTGGAAGTTGAAAAACACGTGGTAATGCAGTTACAAAAACAGCTGTACCGTAAAGTTCCGTATGGAATGTTTTGATTCTGCACACAGCTATGAATAGCAGAGAAGTAGACGAATATCCCATTCACTCTACTTCTTGTCTAACTTGTTGCAGTATTGGTCAAAATAGACACAGCTTGCCAAAATGTTTTTAAAAAACTGATGTTGGTGCTGTTACTTCAACTCCTGTAACTTTTGATTGCGAATATCATTTTTGTCTCCAAAATCTTCCTTTACTTCTCTGTTCTCAAGGGCGGAAACGCTTTTAAAATTGGGTCTACCGTTCTCGAGGGAGAGCGATTTAAGAAACCCCTCACCTGCTCTTCACTAACAGCTCTCTGTGTCAATATTGATATTCCAAACGGAACCGTTGGCTAGGATACTCGCAGACGCTGCAGGGCCAAAATCATGAGGAGACACTCCTCCTACACAGTTTAAGCTAGAAATGTTGTCCCTGATTGGGGATCATATTTAGGCAGCCATTTCCTCATTGTGCACACCAGTAGCGGCTTCGTTCGTTCGTTCATTCGTTCGTTCGTTCGTTCGTTCGTTCGTTTGTTCGTTCGGTTTTGTTTGGTGAGTTTCAATGAATAAATTATGTCACCCCGCATGGCTGCTAATGTGATAAGGATGCAACCAGGGCTGACTTCTGATGGTGGTTATATCCATCTGAAGGACAGTAAGTCTAATTTTTTGCTTTGCACAAGCTGGGACAGGAGCTCCTCAAGAGGAAGCTGACAATGGTAGGAACAGTATGAAAAACAAGCCAGAGCTCCCACCTCAGCTGTTGAATACACAGAACAGGCCTATCAATCCTTCTAAGTTTGTGTTCATGGCTAACATGTCCCTAGTGTCCTTATGTGCCAAAGGAAGGCAAACATGTGGTAGGCTGCATAGGGATGGGATAATCTGTGGCCAGGAACATCAAAAACCTGAAATCATAACAGATTACAATACCACAAAAGGAGGGGTGGACAATTTACACAAACTGGCTACACCAGCAAAATAAGAACCCTACGCTACCCACTTGTGATATTCTTCGACATCTCGGTGTACAACACGTTTGTCATCTGGATGGCGCTGAACCCAGATTGGAACAGCGAAACTCCAGAGAAGAGAAGGTGAATGCAAAAGGAAATAAGAGAAGTAAAGTGGTAGTAAATCCAAACCTAGTGTGTGACTTTTTTGGTTGGAATAAAGGTTTTGGATCAATGTTGTTAACTGAGAGATCCGTTTGAAGTCTGTGTTAAAATTGTGGATGAGGTGGCGTCGATGAGAAGTGGGATTATTTAGTTTAGTTTTTTTGTGTTTCTATGGAACAGAAGGAGCGGCCTTGCACCACAAAAAGATTGGAATGTGTCGTCTGTGTAGATCTTCAAAGCAAGGCACCTATCAAGGGTGTTATCTCTGAGGTGGTGCTAGAAGTAAATGCAAAGGATATACAGTATACGTGAAGAATTGGATCAAGTGGTTGGTGCACAGTGACTGACCCACATGGTAGATGTATTCTATTGTTTTTTGATGAAGAGTCTCTCCCTTCTCATGTGTATTTGGGTTATATGAGATTCCCTGTGAGAACCTTTGGTGCCCAAACCCCATGCAATGTAGTAATATGTGTCAAGTGTCTGTAGACGGGAGGAGTAATTACATGCCAGCTGAGCCTAAATGTTGCAATTGTGGTGGTGAACATGCATTAGAATTTCTTAAGTGTCCTGTTAGGGTGGAGACAGAGGTGGCAAGAACAAAGTCTGTCCAGAATGTCTCCTATCCGGAGGCATTGAGAAGAGTGAAAGAAAGGAGTGAAGTTGAAGAAGTAATGGTAGTACACAAGATGATGTTCCTTGTCAACAGAGGGATCCTGACATGTTGCATGATAAAACTTCTTAAGGATGGTGTCCCGCTAGTGAGACAACTTCCGGTGATACTGGAGGGCGCGTAATTCAAATATATTCTAATAGTTATTATGGGTTTGAAACATTTAGGTACATATAAGTGTCTTATATCGGCTGAAAGCTTAAATTCCTGTTAATCTAACTGCACTGTCCGATACAGTAGCTATTACAGAGAAAACATGCCATGCGATTGTTTGAGGACTGCTTTGTTTTGACTGCTTTGCTTCTGTTTTGTTAGATAAAATACATTTTTATATCCCAAAAGTCTGTTTAGTTGGCACCATCAATTTGAGTAATCCACTCGTTCAAATTGCAGAGAAAGGAATCCAAAAATCTACCCCTAACCTTTGTTTCAACAAGTCAAAATACATTTCTATTTGCTCCTCAGACACCCTCAAATGCAATCAAACTAGAATATTTATTTTGAAAAGAAGTATATTTAATAGGAAACTGATTTTAGCAGGTGAGCGACTTCGTCATGGCGCGCAGAAAGACGGATTTCCAAGACTGTGTCCTCTTACAAAAACTGTTTTTGAAGTTACAATATGAACTTTCTCTTGCATTTCTAAGAGGATGGTCTCTCAACAACAACAAAAATATTCTGGTTTGTTTTTCTTTGAATTGTGTTTTGGTATTCAGGAAATGTTCTGCAGAAGCATCATAGGCACCTCATAGGCACCTGAGCCAGTGTAAGGATGTGATTTGAATGTGACTGAAGGAGTGGGATGTTTTTCATGTATTTTTGTATTTGGTATTATTCCCCTTCCCACAATGGAATATATTATTTTTGTTTTGTTTCAATACCCCGTTACAGTAGGTGGTGGCAATACACCAATAGGTGTACTTTTCCATAAAACTTCAAAGAATAAGAGATTGAACTTCACTCAACTTTCTAGAACAGTGGTCACCAACCGGTCGATCACGATCAACTGGTCGATCTCCAAGGCATTCCAAGTCGGTTGGCAAACATTTCTGTAAAAAAACAATGATAAAGCCTTGTGTTCCTTTTAATTAATTTTTTGTCTCATGCTGTTGGAGGTAGGAACATCAGATTCAGCTGCCCTGCGTGAATGGAGGTTGACATTTTGAAACATTTCATGTGTCTGAAGGTACAAACTCTGCATTCCTGGCAGAGTTTGTATGAGTGAGTTCACGTTTACGTTCTTACTCAGCACGGTTAACCTTTTGTATTATTCAACACTTTTATAAGCCATAAAGGCTTGCTATTTCCATTCAGCGCTGCAAGCACAGCAGCAGTAATGAATGAGAAGGAAAGTGTATCTTTAGGCTTGTGTTGTTTTTATTATTATTATTATTATTCTTTAATATCGAGGAATATTACAATTTCTCTGTTCATGGGAGTAACAACATGAATTTGGCATGAGGCAGAAATAATGCGGTGCGACTCGAGTTTCGCCATCAGTTGGAAGGCTGTGTCCCTTTTTGGTCAGTGTTAGTGGAGGAAACGGAGAGCAGAGGGACGCAGCTATGAATAGCAGAGAAGTAGACGAATATCCCATTCACTCTACTTCTTGTCTAACTTGTTGCAGTATTGGTCAAAATAGACACAGCTTGCCAAAATGTTTTTAAAAACTGATGTTGGTGCTGTTACTTCAACTCCTGTAACTTTTGATTGCGAATATCATTTTTGTCTCCAAAATCTTCCTTTACTTCTCTGTTCTCAAGGGCGGAAACGCTTTTAAAATTGGGTCTACCGTTCTCGAGGGAGAGCGATTTAAGAAACCCCTCACCTGCTCTTCACTAACAGCTCTCTGTGTCAATATTGATATTCCAAACGGAACCGTTGGCTAGGATACTCGCAGACGCTGCAGGGCCAAAATCATGAGGAGACACTCCTCCTACACAGTTTAAGCTAGAAATGTTGTCCCTGATTGGGGATCATATTTAGGCAGCCATTTCCTCATTGTGCACACCAGTAGCGGCTTCGTTCGTTCGTTCGTTCATTCGTTCGTTCGTTTGTTCTGAAGTCCTGAAGTCCACAGGACTTCAGGAAACAGCAGAGGGAACACCCCCATCCACATCGATGGAACAGTAGTGGAGAGGGTAGCAAGTTTTAAGTTCCTCGGCATACACATCACAGACAAACTGAATTGGTCCACTCACACAGACAGCATCGTGAGGAAGGCGCAGCAGCGCCTCTTCAACCTCAGGAGGCTGAAGAAATGAAATCGGCTTGTCACCAAAAGCACTCACAAACTTCTACAGATGCACAATCGAGAGCATCCTGGCGGGCTGTATCACCGCCTGGTATGGCAACTGCCCGCCCTCAACCGTAAGGCTCTCCAGAGGGTAGTGAGGTCTGCACAACGCATCACCGGGGGCAAACTACCTGCCCTCCAGGACACCTACACCACCCGATGCTACAGGAAGGCCATAAAGATCATCAAGGACATCAACCACCCGAGCCACTGCCTGTTCACCCCGCTGTCATCCAGAAGGCGAGGTCAGTACAGGTGCATCAAAGCTGGGACCGAGAGACTGAAAAAAGGCTTCTATCTCAAGGCCATCAGACTGTTAAACAGCCACCACTAACATTGAGTGGCTACTGCCAACACACTGTCAATGACACTGACTCTACTCCAGCCACTTTAATCATGGGAATTGATGGGAAATTATGTAAATATATCACTAGCCACTTTAAACAATGCTACCTTATATAATGTTACTTACCCTACATTGTTCATCTCATATGCATACGTTGATACTGTACTCTATATCATCGACTGCATCCTTATGTAATACATGTATCACTAGCCACTTTAACTATGCCACTTGGTTTACATACTTATCTCATATGTATATACTGTACTTTAGATATCATCTACTGTATCTTGCCTATGCTGCTCTGTACCATCACTCATTCATATATCCTTATGTACATATTCTTTATCCCCTTACACTGTGTATAAGACAGTAGTTTTTTTTTTTTGAATTGTTAGTTAGATTACTTGCTCAATTTATTACTGCATTGTCGGAACTAGAAGCACAAGCATTTCGCTACACTCGCATTAACATCTGCTAACCATGTGTATGTGACAAATAAAATTTGATTTGATTTGATTTGATTTGATTTGATTTGATTTGATTTGATTCGTTCGTTCGTTCGTTCGTTTGTTCGTTCGGTTTTGCTTGGTGAGTTTCAATGAATAAATTATGTCACCCCGCATGGCTGCTAATGTGATAAGGATGCAACCAGGGCTGACTTCTGATGGTGGTTATCCATCTGAAGGACAGTAAGTCTAATTTTTTGCTTTGCACAAGCTGTGACAGGAGCTTTGAAATGGTGACTTATTTGAAGGTTTTGCTCCCAGTGGGATGACAGGAGCTCCTCAAGAGGAAGCTGACAATGGTAGGAACAGTTATGAAAACAAGCCAGAGCTCCCACCTCAGCTGTTGAATACACAGAACAGGCCTATCAATCCTTCTAAGTTTGTGTTCATGGCTAACATGTCCCTAGTGTCCTTATGTGCCAAAGGAAGGCAAACATGTGGTAGGCTGCATAGGGATGGGATAATCTGTGGCCAGGAACATCAAAAACCTGAAATCATAACAGATTACAATACCACAAAAGGAGGGGTGGACAATTTACACAAACTGGCTACACCAGCAAAATAAGAACCCTACGCTACCCACTTGTGATATTCTTCGACATCTCGGTGTACAACACGTTTGTCATCTGGATGGCGCTGAACCCAGATTGGAACAGAGAAACTCCAGAGAAGAGAAGGTGAATGCAAAAGGGAAATAAGAGAAGTAAAGTGGTAGTAAATCCAAACCTAGTGTGTGACTTTTTTGGTTGGAATAAAGGTGGAGGAAACGGAGAGCAGAGGGACCCTCAGTCTGCTCCTCTCTGCTTCCACTGAGACTGACCATCAGATGCAGGCACCATCAGCATGCGACGTGTCCGGTCTGGTCAGCATGTAAGTCCCAGTTTATGCTATTTTCAATTTTTTGTTGATATAGCATTTACAAAAGGCAGAAACATTGTTTCCTTGCTGAAAAATATATAGAATGCCAATTTCAGTGAGAAGATAGCAACATCAAGGCAACTTTGTAACAGCTGACCCCGTTTTTCCAAAGCCAAACCCGCCCATTAGCCGCTGAGTCTACCTTTTAAGATGCCAAAATAGAACATGTTTTCTGCAATTGTTTCAGTTTCCTAATGTGTTTTCTGATTGTTCCAGTGCATTTACTCAACAAGCTTTGGACGACTTCCAAAGTTTACTCAAAAAGGCAATAGTTCTGAACTGGGTTTGATTTTGTGTTTGTTGTTTTAATTATTTAAATGTTGTTCATTCTCTTTTAAACATTAATTGGTCATTCATTGGTTGAAAGCTCATTGCTCAGTTATCACTTTGTAGTTGCACGTTTAAACATCCTACGGTCAACATCCCTATAGTGTTTACATTTCTCTCATGTACAGTGCATTCAGAAAGTATTCATGACCGTTCTACATTTTATTGTGTTAAAGCCTAAATTCAAAATGGATTAAATAATTGTTTTTCTCACCCATCTACACACAATACCCCATAATGACCAAGTGAAAACATATTTTTTGAAAATGGTGCTAATTTATTGAAAATCAAAACATAAATATCTAATTTACATAAGTATTCACACCCGAGTCAGAACCTCTGGCAGTGAATGCAGCTGTGAGTCTTTCTCTGAAAATCTTTAAGAGCTTTCCACATCTGGATTGTCCAACAACTCCAATACCGGAAGTAAGTGTGAGTGATGTTGCGTGTGAGTCTGACTCTCCTACCTTGGCCTGCTGTAAACTATATATGTGAGTGAGCTGTTTGTAAAATTCCTGAACTAAGTGTTTTCATCATTCTAGATTGCAGCCAGTAGCAACAAGAAGAAATGCTGTGGTGTGTGTGTGTGTGTGTGTGTGTGTGTGTGTGTGTGTGTGTGTGTGGCCCCAAGAAGGACAGGAAGACACAGTACACATGCATCAAGTGCAAGAAATAAATTTGCAACACACACAGAGTAAAACTCTGTCCCCCATGTGGTGTGTAGACCGGCCTTAATTTGTGTTCAATGGGGCTCATTGATCATTTCCATAAAATACTGCATGTAAAATTTGTCTTTCCAATTCGTTCAGTTCAAAGCAATAAAACATCAATAGTGATAACCTTGTTTAATTTATATTTGTTCAAGATAAACATTTATTCCACTCATGTCTCGATTATACTTGATTTGTGTGTTCACAAAAATCACATTTTCAACAAATATTTGTGCTTTTATTGATAAATGTGATCTAGCAGGGTTAAATGGCAAATATTAACCATGTATGTTGTCTATATTGCTTGTAATTGATTCTAAGTCAACATCTACTGTCTATACATAAATTATTATGGCTTTATTGTTTTAAAAACCCAATGTTGTGGGTCCATCAGACCCGTGAACATTGGGTGAATAACAAACACCACACAAGGTTTAATTTGAACGAAGAGCTGCTAAATCCTTCAGTTTACATCTTGCCTACATCATGTGAAATGAGATGTAGGCCATCAGGGCCTATAGATAATTAAAAATATATATATATATATATATATATTTAACTAGGCAAGTCAGTTAAGAACAAATTCTTATTTACAATGACGGCCTAGGAACAGTGGATTAACTGTCTTGTTCAGGGGCATAATGACAGATTTTTACCTTGTCAGCTCTGGGATTCAATATAGCAACCTTTCGGTTACTGGCCCAACGCTCTAACCACTAGGCTACCTACCTGCCTTTAGCTAAGCAAACCATGTCAAAATTGAATTACAATCATAAACCCAGATTTTATTCTATAGACTATGACTATTGAAGTGGCAAGTAATTTTCACAAATGGGCCATTTTATAACGGTTTGTGGTCTTATCTGGCACATAACAGTACAATTGCCAGAAAATAGCCAATTTTTTGTGGGCTTATATTTCTGCATGGCAGTGCTGGGGGAGCTGCGTGGCAGTCGTGGTGCTACTGAGCGTGCGCCCTCGAGCCTAGTTTTGAGGCAGGATTGCTAGGTCAATCTAAGATTTCTAGCCCAATGACCACTCAAAAAGCCTGAAAACTAGCCTAGTTTGTTTTGCACACTTGCAAATGATTTACAATTATAAACCTGGGTCGAACCTTGAATGCCGATTGGTTGAAAGCCGTGGTATGTCAGACCATATACCACAGGTATGAAGATGTTGGACCTAGACTTGGCGCTCCGGTACTGGGGGTAGAAATATAAAATAGTCCAAATAAATTAAAACTCTTGAATGAGTAGGTGTCCAAAACTTTGACTGGTACTGTATATTAACCCTGGATTGCTGGTAAAAACAAATGTTGACATTTATAAATGCATTTCTATAGATTCTATTTTTTTTTAAACAATGGTGGGGAAGTATCAAGACGGTGGCACAGCGGTTTCAAACAGCACCCCTTGAGTCTGTGTATATCAATCATTGGTAGCGCCATTGAGGCCATCTCCATTTCAAAGTGATCCATTTTCTTCTACTACTTCTATAAATTGGCAAACAAACTTAAAGGGTGCATACTGCCACCTAGTGTTTGAACAGGTATAAAGCTAAGGCTGGCGATTTACTGCCACCTACTGTATGGAATGTTTGCTCACGACTATATTTGCCTGACCCCTCCTGATGGAATCATGTGATCCGTCAACGCATAGAAATGTCTCACCCAGTTGAGTACTTTAAAAATGGTGAATGCAATTTTATACCCATAAAATTGCATACATGTATGACCTTTGACACCCCCCCAGTGGGACCATAGAGATGTCATTATCATATTTTCTTGTGTGTTGTATATTGAAGTTAATAACACATCAATAGCTTGTTTTGAGAAGATTGCTATCTTATAACAATTCATACCATCAAGCCAGTTGGCCCAACTAAAGCGCATAGCTGCCATAGCTGCCACATTTAGCAACCTCCGATTAAGCAGTTATCATAACAAAATGTAACCTACAAACACAGACCTCAGAAAATCTTTGCCAAATTTCACATTGGTCCACTCTGGGTTGGCATTCTGGCCCATAATATTTTAAACAAAAAAAGCCCAGACTAATTTGATACAATTCATATCTCCTGACCAATTCTGTAATTTAAACACTATTAGAATAGAAGATCATTTATCAGACAGAAATCCAGATTTAATACATTAATAAAATGAAGACAAACATTAAAATATACTCGAATGTTAGTATTTGATTGAAGGAATATAAAAAGTATAGACTTCAGTCTACTGCTGAGCACATTGGTTTTCCAGTGTTTTCTGCGAGGAAACATGGATGACTTGAGATTTTAGCCTTTTCTTGTCATCCCTTCTGTTCTCTTCACCTTCTTTCTCCATCTCCAGCTCCTCAGTCATGGTTTTACAGTCAGCTGATGGAGACCTAAAAGGCAAACCATTCCATTTGTGTGAAGGTGTTGCGAAATCCAAACAGATGACATTTACAACCCAGTTGTTATCATTTCTAGTAAAATAAAGGATTCATTTACAAAGACATGTTCTTGGCCTACGTGGTACACCAGTCAATCAATCCATTTAGACCTAAACTGTTTACCTTCACTCTACATGTTATTACATTTCAAAAAGTGCAAAGACAAGGATCAACATAGTTGAAACTGTTCCTACTGGCAGCAGACTGTAAACCATTGTTAGTACCTAAATTTACATGCATCCATCAAATACATGGAAAGGAAGATCAACACACTGACTCATGTTACAGTAAGTTACAACTGTGTTCAGCTAACAGCAATTCTAGCCTTGATCCAGGCAGTCAGCCTTGTAGGAAAAATGTCACAGAAAGTATAATACTATTCCCCGTGACAGCCCTCCCAAAAGGCAAGGGAAGGGTAGGCAATGGTGGACTAGTGGTGAGAGCCCAAACAAAGCCCAGGAAGAGGAAGACAAAGAAACTGAAGTTGACACAGTAAAAGAGGAGACAGGAGTCTGAAGGACCATGGGGACACTGACCTGGGGGGGTTGGGGATAGTGGTTGGGGGCTCCTCGCAGATGCGCACACACTTGCTGTCTCGGGTCAAGGTAGAGTTAGGCTTGGGGTTGTTGGGGGGCTGCAGAGGGGCAACGATGAGCCTCTCCTTTGTAAAAGGGTGGGCCTCTGCTTCCATGTGCTTGGGGAGCTCCAGTACCATGGGCTCCTCTTTCTTCACTTCTGGAATGTTTACAGGGAGCTTCTCACGCCTGCGCTTCTGAATATGTTTTCTATTCACCTCTAAAGACAACATAAAATAGATTTTTATCTCTTACCTAATGTCACATTTTTTAAATATGTAAGTTATCACTGCAACTGTGCCCAAGTGAAACGTCACGATACAGGCTAATTTACCATTGGGCTCATATTTCAACCGGAGCTCTTCCACTTTGACTTGCAGCATGATGTTGACACTCTGGCTCTGTTTGTGGGCACTCTCTGCACGGAAAAGCTTCCTCTCCAGATCCAGTGCTCTTTGACTCTCAGAGAGTGACTTCATCCTTTGCATAGACAACTCATCCCCCAGTCGCTCTGCATCCTTCCTACACACACAAATCAAACACTAATGCAGGTACGACAGTTCTAATCTCAACATTTGTAAGCCAAACCTTAAAATGTGGGCAAACTGAAGGTCATCACCCACCCAGCATGTAAATACTGACTGTGCCCTAAATCAAGCGATAACTCACACAGAGTTCGAAAGTTGCATTTTCAGAAGGTCAGTGTAGTATGTCCCATCCCCACTGTCTGTTTCCACCGGGGCTGAAGAGGGCTGTGCCTTCCATGTCATCTGCATAGACACAGTAACCAACAATTGTGACAACTGCACAACATTCACTTCATACGGTGTGAATCTGTTGCCTTATAACATGTTGTAGTATACAGGATTTTAGTTGAAATGACAACAAACAAGAGGCCTTCACCTCCACTTTCTCCAGGCGACGTAGTTTTATAATGAGGGCTTGAATCTCACTGTTCTTCTCTGAGAGCATCGACTGCAGGCGCTCCAGCTGGGCAGGATCTGCTCTAGAGCCTTGCAGTTGCATGAGTGTGGCTATCTGAACCTGGAGGATCATGCATGAGGGAAATGCACATTAATGAATCCCAAGTCTACCTCGGGTCACTCTCACATTGTCATTAAACTTTTTGAGTTAAAACTTTTTTTTTAAATGTTTTTAATCGTACCTTCATACGATGGAGCTGTTGTTCGGAGAAGGCATGCTGCTTCTGAAGGGATTGGTGCTGTACTTTCATACTGATCAGCTGTCTCTCCATCTCTGCTCGTTTGTCTTCAAGCTAAAAATAAATTCAGAGGCTCTATAACACAGAACGGGGAGGGTGCACACCCCCAGCCACAGGGCCACAGTGGAGAGGGTCAAGAGCCTCGGTGTCCACATCCTCGGTGTCCACGGTGTCCACATCAAGAGGACTTAACAAGGCCCTCTGACACCAGAAGTCGTGAAGAAGGCACGGCAACCTCTTCTCCTTTCAGCCTTTGGGAGGCTGAAACGATCTGTCATTTTTATTTATTTTTTAACCTTTATTTAACCAGGCAAGTCAGTTAAGAACACATTCTTATTTTCAATGACGGCCTGGGAACAGTGGGTTAACTGCCTGTTCAGGGGCAGAACGACAGATTTGTACCTTGTCAGCTCGGGGGTTTGAACTCACAACCTTCCGGTTACTAGTCCAACGCTCTAACCACTAGGCTACACTGCCGCCCCTTAGATCCTCAGCAACTATTACAGCTGCATCATTGAGAGCATCGTAACTAGTTGTATCACCGCTTGGTATGGCAACTGCACCGCCCGCCCCAGAAAGCCCTACAGAGGCATCACTGGGGGTGAGGTCCCAGCCATCTAGGAAGTACATGCCAGGCTGTGTCTGAGAAAGGCCCGAAAATTTGCAAAAATATTCCAGCCACCCAAGACATGGACTGTTCTCAGTGCTCCCGTCCTGCAGGCGGTACCAGCGCAGACAAACACTCCTAAAAAGCTTCTATCCCCTGACCATAAGACTTGGCTAACTACTACCTTCCCTCTGGCTATCCACACTGACTCTAGGGCAATCCACAGGTCTCTACACACTCAGACAACCTACACTACTGGTAAAATGACTTAGGATTACATTACTCCTTTACACTGATGTCCATTGATTAACATTTATCCTGCTACTGGTCACTAATTACGCTTGTTTACACGTATATATTACCACTAGTATACAGTTGAAGTCAGAAGTCTACATACACTTCGGTTGGGGTCAAGAAAAATCATTTTTCAACCACTCCACAAATGTCTTGTTAACAAACTATAGTTTTGGCAAGTCAGTTAGGACATTTACTTTGTGCAAGGCACAAGTCATTTTTACAACAATTGTTTACAGACAGATTATTTCACTGTATCACAATTCCAGTGGGTCAGAAGTTTACATACACTAAGTTGACTGTGCCTTTAAACAGCTTGGAAAATTCCATACAATTATGGCATGGCTTTGGAAGCTTCTGATAACTCAAATTATGTCAATTAGCCTAATTGGAGGTGTACCCGTGGATGTATTTCAAGGCCTACCTTCAAACTCAGTGCCTCTTTGCTTGACATCATGGGAGAATCAAAAGAAATCAGACCCCAGAAAAAAAGAAATTGTAGACCTCCACAAGTCTGGTTCATCATAGGGAGCATTTTCCAAATGCCTGACTGTACCACACTCATCTGTACCAACAATAGTACACAAGTATAAACATCATGGTACCACGCAGCAGTCATACAGTTCAGGATAGAGACACGTTCTGTCTCCTAGAGATGAACGTACTTCGGTGTGAAAAGTGCATTTGGAGAAAATGGTCTGGTCTGATGAAACAAAAATGCAACTGTTTGGCCATAATGACCATCGTTATGTTTGGAGGAAAAAGGGGAAGGCTTGCAAGCCGAAGAACACCATCCCAACCGTGAAGCGAGAAGGTGGCAGCATCACGTTGTGGGTTCTGCTTTGCTGCAGGAGGGACTGGTCCACTTCACAAAATAGATGGCATCATAAGGAAGAAAATGATGTGGATATATTGAAGCATTGTGGATGTATTGAAACAACATCAAGACATCAGAAGTTAAAGCTTGGTCGCAAATGGGTCTTCCAAATGGACAATGACCACAAGCATACTTCCAAAGTTATGGCAAAATGGCTTAAGGACAACAAAGTCAAGGTATTAGAGTGGCCATCATAAAGCCCTGACCTCAATCCCATAGAAAATGTGTGGGCAGAACTGAAAAAGCGTGTGCGAGCAAGGAGGCCTACAAACCTGACTCAGTTACAAAATTCACCCAACTTATTGTGGGAAGCTTGCTGAAGGCTACCTAAAACATTTGACCCAAGTTAAACAATTTCAAGGCAATGCTACCAAATACTAATTGAGTGAATGTAAACTTCTGACCCACTGGGAATGTGATGAAAGAAATCTGAAATAAATCACTTATTATTCTGACATTTCACATTCTTAAAATAAAGTTGTGATCCTAACTGACCTAAGACAGGGAATTTTTACAATAATTAAATGTCAGGAATTGTGAAAATCTGAGTTTAAATGCATTTGGCTACGGAGTATGTAAACGTCAGACTTCAACTGTTAACTGTAGCCATAAGTATTTATATATTCCTGCTACCAGTCCCTTTTCCAGCCCTGTTTACATGTAAATCCTACTACCAGTCACGTCATATGTACAAACCCACCTCAACAACTCCAGCACAATGACAAAGGTACTGACAGTACTGTATATATTCTTGCACTCTCATTGTATTTAACCCTCATCGTAGTCCTTGAGGTTTTTAATTCTATTATTATATTATTGGGAAAGAGCTCACAAGGTAAGAATTTCACTGTACTGTTTTACACGTGTTGTCTCCTGTGCATGTGGTGAAAACTTTGAAATACATTCAAAAACGCTACGGAGACAGATGGCAATGTAGTACCTACCTCTCCGAATAAAGAATTTCCCTTGCTGTTGGGATCTTGTGCCTGTTGCAACAGCTGATCCAGTTGAATCTGGAGATCTTGGTTGGCCTCTCGGGCTTTCTAAAGCAAACAAAAAGGAAAACACATTCGTTTCCTTAGCATGAATGACTAGTGCAATGTATGCATGATATACACAACCTAAACTGCTGAAGATTATGATCTTTACCTCCAAGGTGTTGAAACAGGAGACAGCTTCTCTCTCACACTCTCCTTTCTCCTCACTGATTCTCTCCAGTTGACGTTGAAGGTTTGTGTTAGTCAGCTCCAGCTGCTGCTCTTTGTACTGGGCCTCCTGAAGTGCCAGCTCCAAGGTAGCCTGAGTGGACAAAAAACAAAAATGACTACCTATACTGTACCACATGCAATCATTGTCGACAGATTTAAATGAGCTAAAAGTAAACAAAGCAGAGTCTTTATGGGCCTATACTAATCTCCCGTGTACAGATGCATGTCACATCGGATGGAATCGGAGTTGGGCTGGGCCTGATATAGAATAAATTAGCTCTTCCCCTGCCACTCAAACAACAATGATGAGATCACTTCTTCCACTCTGACAAGTGGTTATTTTACTGTAATAGAGGAGAAGTTTTCCTTTCTATTGATACCCTTTTTAATGTCTTAACTTCTCAAGTTGCGCACAGAGCAGACCCTACTAAAACGGGAGTATCAATGAACATTGATTCGGTGTACATAACAATTCAACTGCTCTGCCTTGTTGATTGGCTAAACTTGAAATATAAAGATAGCTATAGAGATATACTGACTACTCATTAGCACGTGGGCTTGTGCTTGAGAGATTGTTTTTGATACCAGTGTTAATTTTCGATAATGCCTGCAACAAGAAGTGAATGTGCATTATGCAGGGTTCTGGTTAAACTTGTAACAGAGGGCATTTTCATAGACAGACTTAAAAAACAGATCAGTGGTTATTGCAAGAAAGCAGGTTAAACTAATTTGATTAAATAATTACATTATCAGTTAGGCTTATGGAAGGCTTAATTTAGCCTAGGTATAATTTCACAAGCCATGAATTCATTAGATTATTGCTGACTGTTTGAAATGCATTGTATTTTACAGCAAAGCTTAGAGAAAATATTTCTACAAAAATATACACACAATTATTTTTTTAGAATTAAAAAATAAATCAAATTGAGATGTGATTTTTAGGACAGCTGTGGAGCGTAGCGTCTGTCAACAGACTGCGGGATCAGGCGACTACGGAGCTTTTTTCCAGTTTGTAGATTTTTTCGATAACGATAATTTAGCCAAAACATGATTACGCAGGTGTTCGCATCTTTCACATTTCGGAAGAGAGGGTATATTTGGCCAACAGACTTGGGGTGGAGACTTTGCTAATCTTGGTAGTATCTTCTCATACATCTGACTCCAGAACTTAATTGAGCATTTGATGCAATATTTTAGTCCTGGGCTCCTGAGATTATGTCTTTACAGACAGTGTGGTAGGGTACTCACCTTAGCAGCCTCAAGCTCCATCCTCTCCACCTGCAATTCCATCATCTCTGTGGACAGGGTTTCATGAGTCCGCTCTGTGACAGATCGTAGCTCCCCCATCTTGATGCTCAGGGTCTCTGTCTGGAGCTCCAGTTTATGCCTCAGCTGCTTCTCACTCAGCTGCACCTCATCCAGTTCATATCTCATTCTCTCCATCTACAGCCAACCACAGATATCCCATTCACTACATTGACTGGGCACACATAGTATTGTCAAGAAATAAGTATTGCATCAAAGGCAACTCCTAATTAAGTATGTCATTAGCAGAGATGACTTCAGTGTGCATAATTCCACACAAAAGAAGTACCTTTGCATCAGTGGTGGAAAGTACTTTAGTAAAAATACTTTTAAAGCACTACAAAAGTCATTTTTTGGGGTAGCTGTACTTTACTATTTGTAGTTTTGACTACTTTTACTTCCCTACATTTCTTAAGAAAATATTGTACTTTTAACTACATACATTTTCCTTGACACCCAAAAGTATTAGTTACACTTTGAATGATTAGCAGGACAGGAAAACAGACAAAATCACACACTTATCACCCGGCAGACTCACGAAACACAAATTCTTTGTTTGTAAATTATATCTGAGTGCCCCTGGCTTTCTGTAAAATGAAAACAAGAAAATGGTGCCATCTGGTTTGCTTAATATAATTATTTACACTTTTTGATACTTAAGTATATTTTAAACCAAATACTTTTACTCAAGTATAATTTTACTTGAGTCATTTTCTATTAAGGTATCTGGACTTTTACTCAAGCATGAGAGTTGGGTACTTTTTCCACCACTGCTTTGCATGCTATTTTTTCCTTGACTAGACTCAGCATATCCCCCAGCCAATGGTGTACAGGTAATCAAAACCACATCAATGGCTCCCCAACCGTGTTCTTGCACTCATTGAGCTCCATAGCATGATTCCGCTCCAGCTGGGATTCATGTTGCTCCCACTGCAGCCTCTGTTGGCGCTTGATCGAGTCGTGGTCGGAGCGCAAGCTGTCCAGCTCACGGCTTTTCAGCGCCACTTCGCGCTGCAGGGAGTATTTCTCCTGCTCCAGGGCCTGAGAAAAGACACACAAGAGATTCATACCTCATACATCAATCCACTCCATCTGCGTTCTCATCCAAACCCTGCTCAACATTACTGTAATATCAGTTGTAACAAGATTCATGTCATAAAATATAAGGATGATTAGTAGTTGTTATGGGCAGCAGTTTGATGTTGTAATGAGTTGAATAGGCTATGACAGTAGCAGTTTATCAACGGTCAAGAAGACAGCAGTCTTTAGAGATGTCAGTCATTGCCCAGTGTGAATTATCACCTCCACAGCGTTGGTCATCTCTACCCGCTGCTCCTCCAGTTTGTTCTGTAGATCCAGCTGCCCATCCAGCAGCTGAAGGCCATATTGGCCTGCTTCCTTCAACTTGCGTTGTAGTCGCTGGATCTCATCGTCTCCTGAAGTACACATCTTTCACAATTGAGGGGGAAGTAAAAGGGAGAGAAACTTAACTGGAGCACTTATTGAGATTCTGGGACACCCATTTATGCCCAGCGATGGTTCATATGGGGTTAGGTGGAATAGTTGTTTAATTATGTAAAGAATGTGGCTACTAAGTGATCATATCTGATTAAATGAACACAACAAACAAGGATGACAAATATAGCTATTAGCCTAATGGTGGAATAAAGTCAAACCCTGAACTAAACCTAGTTGAAAACAATGGATAAAGACTAACTAACTACTGTTCCACAACTTGGGACTCGTAATTAGGTCCTATTCAGTCGGCACGAAACGGGATAAAACAATTGTATACACGCAACGTTGTATGTTAGCTTTTGCTAGTGAACAATACGGCATACGACTGATAAACACTAACATTAGCCAGCTTTTTCCTCCTGATATGAGCTAGCTAAGTACGTCAAATAAACTTGCACGACATAGTACTAGCTAGATAACGTAAGTTGCACGCTAACTGTTGATTACACACATACAGTTACCCTCGGAAATGTGATCGTAAGAGGATAACTAGCAAGAGATTGTAAAATTACTTTTCATATTTAGCTAGCTAGTAAGCATACCTTGCCACCATGCAGTCAAAAGGGAACAGAACCACCACAATTCAAATATTCGTTGTTTTCGACCGCTTACACAAGACGATTTGAATTTTCCTGCAGCCCAATGACTGTTCAATGGGCTGACGTCAGAGTTTGGACAGCCCAAGAAATGCGTTTAGACTTTCTGGCCAGCCAAATATCGCGAGCGATAATGAGATGTCTGTTGGTCTGCCTTTATACAAGGGCGTGGTGACCAATGCAGTGTTGCCAATTTAGTGACTTGGTCGCTTAATTTAGCGGGTATTCAGACCCCTCTAGCGACACATTTTCAAAAAAACGACAAGCGACTTTTTCTGGTGTTATTGGAGACTTTTGGAGCCACCCCGTACCAAAGCACTCACAGACGGCCCAGACAGAGGAGCCTCTTAAAGAAGAAGTTACAGGTCTGTGAGAGCCAGAAATCTTGCTTGTTTGTAGGTGACCAAATACTTATTTTCCACCATAATTTGCAAATAAATTCATTAAAAATCCTACAATGTGATTTTTCTGGATTTTTTTTCTTCTCATTTTGTCTGTCATAGTTGAAGTGTACCTATGATGAAAATTACAGGCCTCTCTCATCTTTTTAAGTGGGAGAACTTGCACAATTGGTGGCTGACTAAATACTTTTTTTAAACAAAAAGGTTTGCTGTGTGCCTTCACTCTGTCTTCCTCCTCCCTGGGCCTGCTGTTTCAACATAGCGGGTCTGTCTCCCTGCCTGTCACCCGCTTTTCTCACACTCTTTACCCTTTGTAGTGTGTGAAACTACACAATGTCTTGTGGGAACATGCACTAAGTCATTACAATACATTATTTTAATACAGACTCTTTTGCAATGTTTCAAAATAATGAATTTTCCCACACTTTACACCAGCCAGGTGCAAATTGGGGGAGGGACACAACAAATAAATAGCTTTGCACGTGTGGCTCCATCCCACAACCAATCAGTATGGCAAAAAATTATCTCTGTTCAGAGAGCCTTAGAAATCATTTTTGCAGAGAGAGAAGCCAGTATGGAAGGAACATCTTCTACTTTGGAAGATGAAGAATTTTCTGAATATAAGGATCATGTCTCTGTCTGTCACACCCTGACCATAGAGAGCTGTTTATTCTCTGTTGGTTGGGGCGTGATAGTGACTAGGGTGGGTCATCTAGGTGATTTGTGGTTTATGTTGACCTGGTATGGTTCCCAATCAGAAACAGCTGTTTTTCATTGTCTCTGATTGGGGATCATATTTAGGCAGCCATTTCCTCATTGTGCTTTGTGAGATCTTGTCTACAGATATTTACCTGTGTGCATACCAGTAGTGGCACCGTTTGGTGAGTTTCAATTAAATTATGTGGAACTCTACGCACGCTGCACCTTGGTCCATTCCTTTCGACAAGCATGACACTGTCAATTCAGAGACATTGAGTTGGAAGAAGTGACAGTGAGTAGGAAGAAGAGGATGAGATGGACCCTCAGCCAGCCCCAGGACCAGCCCTTCAGCAACCAGCTCATCAGCAAGAGGAGAAATATGGATCTCAAAAAATGTGTTTTCTTGCCCAAGGAATGAGTCACCTCGCATGGCTGCTAATGTGATAAGGATGCAACCAGGGCTGACGCGGATGGTGGTTATCCAACTGAAGGACATTAAGTCTAATTTTTTACTTTTGCACAAGCTGGGACAGGAGCTCCTCAAGAGGAAGCTGACAATGGTAGGAACAGTTATGAAAAACAAGCCAGCGCTCCCACCTCAGCTGTTGAATACACAGAACAGGCCTATCAATCCTTCTAAGTTTGTGTTCATGGCTAACATGTCCCTAGTGTCCTATGTGCCAAAGGAAGGCAAACATGTGGTAGGCTGCATAGGGATGGGATAATCTGTGGCCAGGAACATCAAAAACCTGAAATCATAACAGATGGCAATACCACAAAAGGAGGGGTGGACAATTTAGACAAGCTGGTGACTGGCTACACCAGAAAAATAAGAACCCTACGCTACCCACTTGTGATATTCTTCGACATCTTGGTGTACAAAACGTTTGTCATCTGGATGGCGCTGAACCCAGATTGGAACAGAGAAACTCCAGAGAAGACTGCTCTTTCTCGAGGCATTGGTAAGACTACAAATCCAGAGGAAGCAACATATCCCAAGGACCATAGCTTCTGCAGCCTTTGTGAGGAGGATGCTGGTGCCCCATCCGCCCGACACACAGAACCAACAACTCCAATACCGGAAGTAAGTGTGAGTGATGTTGCGTGTGAGTCTGACTCTCCTACCTTGGCCTGCTGTAACTATATATGTGAGTGAGCTGTTTGTAAAATTCCTGAACTAAGTGTTTTCATCATTCTAGATTGCAGCCAGTAGCAACAAGAAGAAATGCTGTGGTGTGTGTGTGTGTGTGTGTGTGGACCCAAGAAGGACAGGAAGACACAGTACACATGCATCAAGTGCAAGAAATAAATTTGCAACACACACAGAGTAAAACTCTGTCCCCCATGTGGTGTGTAGACCGGCCTTAATTTGTGTTCAATGGGGCTCATTGATCATTTCCATAAAATACTGCATGTAAAATTTGTCTTTCCAATTCGTTCAGTTCAAAGCAATAAACATCAATAGTGATAACCTTGTTTAATTTATATTTGTTCAAGATAAACATTTATTCCACTCATGTCTCGATTATACTTGATTTGTGTTCACAAAAATCACATTTTCAACAAATATTTGTGCTTTTATTGATAAATGTGATCTAGCAGGGGTAAATGGCAAATATTAACCATGTATGTTGTCTATATTGCTTGTAATTGATTCTAAGTCAACATCTACTGTCTATACATAAATTATTATGGCTTTATTGTTTTAAAAACCCAATGTTGTGGGTCCATCAGACCCGTGAACATTGGGTGAATAACAAACACCACACAAGGTTTAATTTGAACGAAGAGCTGCTAAATCCTTCAGTTTACATCTTGCCTACATCATGTGAAATGAGATGTAGGCCATCAGGGCCTATAGATAAATATATATATATATATATTTTTTTTTAATTAACTAGGCAAGTCAGTTAAGAACAAATTCTTATTTACAATGACGGCCTAGGAACAGTGGATTAACTGTCTTGTTCAGGGGCATAATGACAGATTTTTACCTTGTCAGCTCTGGGATTCAATATAGCAACCTTTCGGTTACTGGCCCAACGCTCTAACCACTAGGCTACCTACCTGCCTTTAGCTAAGCAAACCATGTCAAAATTGAATTACAATCATAAACCCAGATTTTATTCTATAGACTATGACTATTGAAGTGGCAAGTAATTTTCGCAAATGGGCCATTTTATAACGGTTTGTGGTCTTATCTGGCACATAACAGTACAATTGCCAGAAAATAGCCAATTTTTTTTTGTTCTTGCTCAGATTGAGATCCCTCTCTCCAATATATTTTATTTAGGAAATATTTTTTAAAACTATTTCTTGAACTGCATTGTTGGTAAAGGGCTTGTAATGTTAGGATTTTACAGTAAGGTCTACCGACACCTGTTTGTATTCGGCGCGTGTTACAAATAAAATTTGATTTATCTCTGTGGGCTTATATTTCTGCATGGCAGTGCTGGGGGCGCTGCGTGGCAGTCGTGGTGCTACTGAGCGTGCGCCCTCGAGCCTAGTTTTGAGGCAGGATTGCTAGGTCAATCTAAGATTTCTAGCCCAATGACCACTCAAAAAGCCTGAAAACTAGCCTAGTTTGTTTTGCACAGTTGTAGTCAATGAACAGCATTCTCACACAGGTGTTCCTTTTGTCCAGGTGGGAAAGGGCAGTGTGGAGTGCGATTGAGATTGCGTCATCTGTGGATCTGTTGGGGCAGTACGCATATTGGAGTGGGTCTAGGGTTTTCGGGATGATGGTGAGGCTACTGACATGAGTGCTCCGGGGAGGTAGTCATTTAGGCAGGTTACCTTCGCTTTCTTGGGCACATGGACTATGGTGGTCTGCTTGAAACATGTACAGTACCAGTCAAAAGTTTGGACACACCTACTCATTCAAGGGTTTTCCGGGTTAGTCCGGGTTAGGAGAGGGTTTGGCTGACTGGGATGTCCTTGTCCCAGTGTGTCAAGAAGCAGTGCGGCTTGGCAGGGTCGTGTTTCGGAGGACGCATGGCTCTCGACCTTTGCCTCTCCCGAGTCCGTACAAAAGCTGGGACAAAACTGGAACTACCAATTGGATATCACGAAATTAGGGAGAAAATGGGGTAAAAAGTTAAAAAATAAATAATACAAAATAAAATAGCTTTAAAATGCTGACTGCCTCTGCTCAGATTTCAAGGTGGGTGATCGAACAGTAGGCCACATATTTAAAGGTAGATTTAGTAGGCCTAATACGGAACCCAAACCGGCTGCGCGTGTGCGCCATCGTGCACTATCGTGCATAAATGTATTTTGTCCCCCTACACCAAACGCAATCACGACACGCAGGTTAAAATATCAAAACTAACTCTGAACCAATTACATTAATTTGGGGACAGGTCGAAAAGCATTAAACATGTATGGCAATTTAGCTAGTTAGCTTGCACTTGCTAGCTAATTTGTCCTATTTAGCTAGCTTGCTGTTGCTAGCTAATTTGTCCTGGGATATAAACATTGAGTTGTTATTTTACATGAAATGCACAAGGTCCTCTACTTCGACAATTAATCCACACATGAAACGGCCAACCATATCGTTTCTAGTCATCTCTCCTCCTTTTTCATCTTTGAACTTATACAGTGATTGGCATCTACAATTTTACCACGACAACCGGCAAAACATTTCGTCTTTCAATCACCAACGTGGGTATAACCAATGAGGAGATGGCACGTGGGTACCTGCTTCTATAAACCAATGAGGAGATGGGAGAGGCAGGATTTGGCATCACAGACACACGTTGGCGTGCGAAAGCAGTGTGGGTGCAATAATTGAATAACATAGATTTCTACATTTATTTTGAGACGCTCGCGCATGCGACGTGTCCGGTCTGGTCAGCATGTAAGTCCCAGTTTATGCTATTTACATTTTTTGGGTGATATGGCATTTACAAAAGGCAGTTTCCTTGCTGAAAAATATATAGAATGGCAATTTCAGTGAGAAGCATAGCAACATCAAGGCAACTTTGTAACAGCTGACCCCGTTTTTCCAAAGCCAAACCCGCCCATTAGCCGCTGAGTCTACCTTTTAAGATGCCAAAATAGAACATGTTTTCTGCAATTGTTTCAGTTTCCTAATGTTGTATTTTCTGATTGTTCCAGTGCATGTACTCAACAAGCTTTGGACGACTTCCAAAGTTTACTCAAAAAGGCAATAGTTCTGAACTGGGTTTGATTTTGTTTTTGTTGTTTTAATTATTTAAATGTTGTTCATTCTCTTTTAAACATTAATTGGTCATTCATTGGTTGAAAGCTCATTGCTCAGTTATCACTTTGTAGTTGCACGTTTAAACATCCTACGGTCAACATCCCTATAGTGTTTACATTTCTCTCATGTACAGTGCATTCAGAAAGTATTCATGACCGTTCTACATTTTATTGTGTTAAAGCCTAAATTCAAAATGGATTAAATAATTGTTTTTCTCACCCATCTACACACAATAACCAAGTGAAAACATATTTTTTGAAAATGGTGCTAATTTATTGAAAATCAAAACATAAATATCTAATTTACATAAGTATTCACACCCGAGTTCAGAACCTCTGGCAGTGAATGCAGCTGTGAGTCTTTCTCTGAAAATCTTTAAGAGCTTTCCACATCTGGATTGTACAACATTTGCCTATTTTTCTTTTGAAAATTCTTCAAGCTCTGTGAAATTGATTGTTGATCATTTCTAGACAACCATTTTCAGGTCTTACCATAGATTTTCAAGTAGATTTAAATCAAAACTGTATCTCGGCCACTCAGAAACATTCACTGTCTTCTTGGTAAGCAACTCCAGTGTAGATTTGGCCTTGTGTTTTAGGTTATTGTCTTGCTGAAATGTGAACTCATCTCCTAGTGTCTGGTGGAAAACAAACTGAACCAGGTTTTCCTCTAGGATTTTGCCTGTGCTTAGCTCCATTCCTTTTCTTTTTATCCTGAAAAACACCCCAGTCCTTAACAAATTCCAAGCATATCCATAACATGCTGCAGCCACCACTATGCTTGAAAATGTGGAGAGTGGTACTCAATAATGTGCTGTATTTGTCACGCCTGCTCCCACTCCCCCTTGTTTTGTTCCCCCTGTCCAGACGCTGTTCTTGTTTTGTTATATGTCCATTTATCCATTAAATCTGCACTCCCTGTACTTGCTTCTCGTCTCCCAGCATCTGCCTTCAGAGTATTGGATTTTCCCCAAACATAACACTTTGTCTTCAGGACCAAAAGTTAATTGCTTTGCCACATTCTTTGAAATATTACTTTAGTGCCTTTTTGCAAACAGGATGCACGTTTTGGAAAATGTGTTTTCTGAACAGGCTTTCTTCTTTTCACTCTGTCAATTAGGTTAGTAATTGTGGAGTAACTACAATGTTGTTGGTCCATCCTCAGTTTTCTGCTATCACAGCCAGTAAACTCTGTAACTGTTTTAAAGTCACCATTGGCCTCATGGTGAAATCCCTGAGCAGTTGCCTTCCTCTCCGGCAACTGAGTTATCTTTGTAGTGACTGGGTGTGTTGATACACCATCATCCAAAGTGTAATGAATAACTTCACCATGCTCAAAGGGGTATTCAATATCTGTTATTTTTACAGATCCACCTATACTGTAGGTTGCCTTCTTTGAGAGGCATTGGAAAACCTCCCTGGTCTTTGTGGATGAATCTGTGATTAAAATCCACTGCCCGACTTACAGATAATTGTATGTGTGCGGTACAAGATGGTCATTCAAAAATCATGCTAAACACTATTATTGCACACAGAATGAGTCCATGAAACTTCCTCTTGAGCAATTATGTGTAAAACACATGTCACTGTCCTAGAAATGCCTCAGACATGATGAAAACAAGCCCAGATTCCCACAGGGTGAAATTCCCTTATGAGCACATTTTTACTCCTAAACTTATTTAGGCTTGCCATAACAAAGGGGTTGAATACTTATTGACCAAAGACAATTTCAAAACAATTTCAAATATTTTACTGAGTTACAGTTCATAAAAGCAAATCAGTCAATTCAAATAAATAAATTAGGCCCTATAGATATGCATCTGTTGGTCACAGATACCTTTAAATAAAGGCAGTCAGTATCTGGTGTGATCACCATTTGCTTCATGCAGCCCGACACATCTCTTTCACATAGTTGATCAGGCTGTTGATTGTGGCCTGTGGAATGTTGTCCCATTCCTCTTCAATGGCTGTGCGAAGTTGCTGGACATGTCATACATGTTGACCCAGAGCATCCCACACATGCTCAATAGGTGACAGGTCTGGTGAGTATGCAGGCCATGGAAAAACTGGGATATTTTCAGCTTCCAGGAATTGTGTACAGATCATTGCGACATGGGGCCATGCAATATCATGCTGAAACATGAGGTGATGGTGGCGGATGAATGACACGACAATGGGCCTAAGGATCTCATCACGGTATCTCTGTGCATTCAAATTGCCATTGATAAAATGCAATTGTGCTCATTGTCCCTAGATTATGCCTGTCCATGCCATAGCCCACCGCCACCATGGGGCACCCGGTTCACAACGTTAACATCAGCAAACCGCTCGCCCACACGTCGCCATACACATGTGGTTGTGAGGCTGGTTGGACATACTCCCAAATTCTCAAAAATGAAGTTGGAGGTGGCTTCATGGTATAGAAAATCACATTAAATGATCTGGCAACAGCTCTTGTGGACATTCCTGCAACAACTCTGGTTGACATTCCTCCCTCAAAACTTGAGACATCTGTGGCATTGTGTTGTGTGTCAAAACGGCACATTTTAGAGTGGCCTTTTATTGTCCCCAGCACAAGGTGCACCTGTGTAATGATCATGCTGTTTAAGCAGCTTCTTGATATGCCACACAAGTCAGGTGGATGGATTGTCTTGGCAAAGGAGAAATGCTCACTAACAGGGATGAAACACATTTGTTCACAAAATTTGAGAGAAATAAGCTTTTTCCTGTGTATAGAAAATGTCTGGGATATTTTATTTCAGGTCATTTTTTAAATATATATTTTTTACCTTTATTTGACTAGGCAAGTCAGTTAAGTCAGTCAAATTCTTATTTTCAATGACGGCCTAGGAATAGTGGGTTAACTGCCTGTTCAGGGGCAGAACGACAGATTTGTTACTTTGTCAACTCGGGGTTTCGAACTTGCAACCTTTCAGTTATTAGTCCAACGCTCTAACCACTAGGCTACCCTGCCGCCACAATGAAACATGGGAGCAACACCTTACATGTTGTGTTTATATTAATGTTCAGCATACATAAAAATATTAAATAAACAATTTAGCTCGGAAATATTCAGTCTTTGCTCTTTTAATTTCAAATTGGATATTGGATTTATTTTTTATCTGTTAAGAGATTTAATACATGCTGTTTAGTTTATTTAGTACATTTAGTACATATTTAGTACATTTAGTTTAGTGTACTTTGTGAGAAGCAAGTTAATATACAAAGTAAACAAAAACCTGATGTAATTTGCATATTCATAATGAGTCTGCAGCAAATTCAGCAAACAGTACAATGTCTGCCACAAGTTTTGCAGAATTGTTTGCCAGATGTTCATAGGTTTCTGCTAAACTAATTTGCACTTGAATTGGCCAAATTGGCCAAAGACTTGCCACAATTGTTTGCCAGAGGCCTGTTTCTTTCAGGAATATGGGACCAGCAGGGACATTCAATAAACCTCAAGACGACAATGTACATGATGAAGGCTGCTTACCTGTGATCAGTGAAAATAATAGTTTGAACACTGGTGGCACTACAAGTCTTGATTGCCCGGGTAAAGACATTTTCACATCTCCAGAGAGTGGGGTCCTCCCCCATTCAAACACAAATGAGCAGCAGCATAGGGTGATACCATGCCATTGTCTGAGGTGCTGATCAGAGACGATACCTCTGTTGTTGTGCAAATACATCAGTCTTTTCAATTTACATCAGGAACAGCATCATTGCAGTTTTAGATTATGTAGATGTTTTGACTGATGTCGTCTATGCTAATATGGAAAAATCACTAGCTAGCTAACCAACAACATTACTGATGTATTTGAGAGACAACAAGTGCTCATTGTGCACATTTATTTCTGTTTTCAATAAACATTGGAGACAAAATATAGTTTACATTGTCAACAATGTAAGCCAACCATGTCTGTTTTGCCCCATAGTTGTGCACGCATCAGTTTTATTGCTAAACAACCAACCCCTCCATTCAGCTTGTTGGAAACTGGCTTGGGGTATCATTTTATGATGCAATTAATACAGGCAATTTTAAGGGATAGAAACATGGAGGGGAATGGCCCGAAAAATTGTCAAAGACTCCAGCCACCCTAGTCATAGACTGTTCTCTCTGCTACCACATGGCAAGTGGTACCGGAGCACCAAGTCTAGGTCCAAAAGGCCTATGACTAGGGTGGCTGGACAGCTAATCAAAGGGCTACCCAGGACCCTGTTTTACGCTGCTGCTACTTTGTTTATAATCTATGCATAGTCTCTTTAACTCTACCTACATGTACATATTACCTCAATTACATCGACTAACCGGTGACCCCGCACATTGACTCTGTACCGGTACCCCCTGTATATAGCCTTGCTTGTTATTTTACTGCTGCTGTTTAATTATTTGTTACTTTTATTTTCATTTAAAAAAAACCGTATCTATTTTTTACTCAACACTTATTTTTTTCTTTAAATCATTGTTGGTTAATAAGGGTTTGTATGTAAGTAAGCACTTCACTGTACACCTGCTGTATTTGACAAATAAAACGTGATTTGATTCAATTGAATGGTGGGTATAAATTCGCAAAATCACAATAAAGTGAACGAAGTTAGTCACACATAAAAAAAAGGATACTAACTACAACATAAATATACACTTAATTTTCAAAACGACTTTCCAACCCACACAAGAACAAAAGATCATCTGTTTATTCACGAGGGTCAACTGGGGACTAAGGGGCTGCGGGAAATACGATAATCTGTCATGCATATGAATTACTTTGGCGCTAGTACTTTGGCGGTTGACGTAATCTACAGATCACATAATCTCTGCGCAGCGTTTACTACATACTGACCCTCCTGAACAAAACCAATGTAAAGGGGGCGTAACGGTGTTGCTGTATGACGTCACTATAACGTCGGTATAAATAAGGCCTGGATTCTATTTCTTGACTCCACCTCTAAGCATTGCCTATGCTTTTTTTTTTTTGTTTCTGTCGAGCAACGCGGTCGTTCCTGTCGAAAATGGATAACTCCTCTCAGCTTTGCAAACTTTTTGTTGGTGGATTGAACGTAGATACCGACGATGATGGGCTCCGCAAGCATTTTGAGCAGTACGGTCAACTGACCGACTGCGTTGTGGTTGTGAATAAGCAGCTACAGAGGTCCCGCTGTTTTGGCTTTGTAACCTACTCGAGCGCTGAGGAGGCAGATGCAGCAATGGCGGCAAGGCCACATGTCGTTGATGGTACCAACGTGGAGTTGAAAAGAGCGGTCGCTCGTGAAGATGCCGGTAAACCCGAGGCACTCGCCAAGGTCAAGAAAATATTTATCGGGGGACTGAAAGACGACATCGAAGATGAACATCTGAATGAGTATTTTTCCCAGTTCGGCGAGATCGAGAAGGCCGAAGTTATCGCAGAAAAGGAAACCGGAAAGAAAAGAGGGTTTGGTTTTGTTCACTTCACAGATAACGATTCGGCCGATAAGGCAGTGGTACTTAAGTTCCACAACATCAATGGGCACAAGGTGGAGGTGAAGAAAGCCCTCACAAAGCAGGAGATGCAGGCTACAGGCCGTGGCGGAAGGGGAGGAAGAGGCATGAGAGGAGGACAAAATGGCTTCGGAGTCGGCAGAGGTGGTTACGACAGCTACGGGGGTGGTTTCGGTGGGGGCTACGGGGGCAGTGCTGGTGGCTATGGCGGTGGCTACGGAAGTGGAGGCTACGGCGGGGCCTATGGGGGAGGCGCAAGCTACGGAGGTGGCTACGGCGACCAGATGGGAGGTTATGGTGGCGGCAATGGCTACAGTGACTTTGGCAGTGGGTACAGCCAGCAGTCCTCCGGTTATGGGCCCATGAAAGGCGGCACCAACTACGCTGGTAGGAGCCCTGCTCCCTACGCCCCCCGAGGCGGTGCAGGTGGCTACAGCAGAGGGGCGTATGGCGGCTACTAAACCGGTGGCTACGACAGACTATTTGAAAATTCATCTCCACACATACCCGTCTGATCATCAAGCCGTACTCAAAATTCAGTCCACGGGCATTTGGCAAAATGCGGACACTATGAGACCAAATCATTTAAGAAGACCTCAAAACCAAACAGGTAGGAAGATCACTTCCCAGAACCTGATTTGCACGTCCAGCTCTTGCTATAGGACACGTTCGATTGCTAAATTCATTTATCATTTACGTTCCAAAATGAGGGCGCGTAGCTGTCGTTAGTTTACCTGCTTTTTATTTTACGTATGCGTACATTCGTGTTTAGGTTAGTTTTACATTTTGTTTTGATACTATACTTTCTCTTATCTACATTTTAGCAAGTAGTAAGGAATTTCCCATGGATCTAGTCTACAGAGGATTGGGACGCATGTGCTATATAATTGGGTTTATTAGCTGACTATGTAAATGTGTATTCTGTCCACTAGCCTATAGGTTGTTGGGTACGCGTATTTGGTGGGCCGGATCCAGTTTAAACGTTTAATTTTCTTGCCAAAATGTTTTGTAAATTAACGAAGTACGTCAGTAATTTCCCTACACACAGCGTTCAGCTATGAGCTGACTGTTCCTTTAATTTACTACGTAAATCTCATGTATATTGTATAATCTGTCTGAACATCAAACTACAATTGTTAAGCATTGGTATGCATCTGTATGTTCATTTTAAATAAAAAGTGAAACAAATTTAGCTAGTTTTTCTTCATTATACTAGGATGCCATAAGTCCACCTCTGATATTGGTTATATTATGTGATATATTTAGTAGCTTAATGGCATTTCTTCCATTACACTTCCTGGGTGAAGGATTGCAGTTTCCCCATGGCCAATGCATGAAGGCGTTGTAGGTTTGCAATAACATTGTTCCATGTTACCAGACGTTTGAATATTGTGGACCTGGGGGCTCATTTTCTTTGATTCCTACATTTAGGTGTTCATACTGTTATCCAAGTACGCCAAAATAGCAGTATCAGTTTGACTTTATACAGGAACCCTGTGCAATACCTGGGGTCGATTGTCATAGGATTCTGAAATATCTCTTTAGGATCACATCCAGCAAACTAGGTATGTAAATCAACCTGTCTTTACTGTGTTGGTCAAGTATTCAGATATGGTACTGAAATGTACTCAATGTCACTTATAGTTCTTGCATTTATCCATAGTTGCTCTTATTTTGCCCTCTGCATCTTAGTTTAAGTGTATACTGCACACATTTGGTCCTACATCTAAAATGAGGCTGAAGCGATTAAGTGCGTATTCTACATTAATGAACCTATAAACTGGCACGTTAGGCATACCTCCTGTCATGGCATGATGGTTTAACTGGAGTGTCTCATTCTTTACTCTTCCCCTCTCTGCCAGGTAGCCATGGTGACCTGGCTGCCAGGAAACCAATCTGGCAACGACTTGGCTACATCAAGACCGGTGGTGGGGGGCACAGCTAAAGCTGTCCCACTGCCGCAGGTGTTTTGGAATACCAGGACCATGTGCCCATATAAAATCGGGTTGCAGTGGCCAGCAGCTATCTACTTGTGTCTAGTCAATCTAGGTGATTGGTGTAGTTGACTTTGGTTCTCTTACCCTTTGTAGGAAGACTGGGTGTGAATGTTTGTGTACTATGGAAAAATGGACACTTCATTGTTGGCCTTGCCATGCTATGTATTCATCACTTGCTACAATTGAATATTTAAAAAAAATCATTGTTTTAAATTGGAAAATGTACAACTGGTTTGAAGAACATTGTGTTGAATGGGAGTTATAGCCTAAGGCTTGCACTCTTTACTCAAATGTTTTCAAATAACAATTAGTTACTCTTAACTTGTTACTTCAAGTTAGCTTCTCCATATTTTACTGAAGTTAGCCAATTTTGTTTTGAGCATTTCTTTCCATGTATTGTCCCTTTGCAGCTGACCATGTTCAGTAATGTTTGCAATAAAATGAGTATCTATTCACAGTACCTATTGTGAGATTGTCTAGTCCCTGACAATTCTCAGCCCTAATGCCATTAATGGGGCAGGTTCTGATTTTCTAATGTACAGTACCAGTCAAGTTTTGACTGGATTTTCTGTATTGTAGAACAATGGCGTTAATATGACGGATTTCATAGTTTGTCAAGTGTACAATGACTCAACTTATATTTTAGCTTCAAAGTAGCCATCCTCCGCCTTGACATTTGTGTACTCCAGGCATTCAACAAGCTTTGAATGCTTGCCCAACAGCCTTGAAGAAGTTTGAACATATGCTGAGCACTTGGGGCGGCAGGGTAGCCTACTGGTTAGGGTGTTGGACTAGTAACCGGAAGGTTGCAAGTTCAAATCCCCAAGCTGACAAGGTCTGTCGTTCTGCCCCTGAACAGGCAGTTAACCCACTGTTCCTAGGCAGTCATTGAAAATAAAAATTGGTTCTTAACTGACTTGCCTAGTTAAAGGTAAAATAAAAAAACTTCACTCTGCAGTCCAATTCATCCCAAACCAACTCAATTGGTTTGAGGTCAGGTGATGCACCACTCAATTGTTCTCCTTGGTCAAATGGCCCTTTAACAGTTGTCCTGTTGAAAAACAATTTAAGCAATTGAATTCTAAAACCCCAGGAGTTGGAATCAAACATTTGGACTCAAAATTTGGACTCAACAGACCAAAGGACAGGTTTCCACTGTCCATTGCTCTTTCAAGCAAATCTCTTATTGGTATTCCTTTTTTCCTTTGCAGCAATGGACCAGGTAGGCTTGTCTGAACTCAAACATTTTATTTGGGCTGCAATTTGAAGCTGGTAATTGAATGTATCCTCCGCAGCAGAAGTAACTCAGTCTTTCCCGTGGCAGTCCTCAGAGCCAGTTTCATCAGTGCTTCGTTTTACATATTTACATTTTTTCTTTGCTAATATGAGTTGTCCTTACTGTAAGACAGACTTGGTCTTACTATGGCTATTTTCTGTATACCACCCCTACCATGTCACAACACAACTGATTGGCTCAAATGCATTAAGGAAATAAATTCCACCTGTTACTTGAAATGCATTCAAGCTGATTGAGAGAATGCCAAGTGTGCAAAGGTTGGTTTCTTAATCTGAAATGTATTTAGATTTTTTAAAACACTTTGGTTACATGATTCCATGTGTCACTTCAGTTTTGAGGTCTTCATTATTCTACAATGTAAAAAAATAAATAGCTGGAATGAGGTGTGTCCACGCCAAGGTTGTATGGCAAGATTGCATATAGAAATCGGTGTGTTGCACACCATTTATTCAGGAGTGCCCACTTTCTGACAATTTAATGTGCAATGTGTGGGCACTGGAATGAAGTGTACAAAGCAGGATCAAGAACATAGCCAGCTAACTAGACAAATTTAAAATATATATATTTTTAAAGAAAAATGTGTTTGGAATAGGCATTGTCTTTTTGATTCAACAAACAAGTCAATTGACAAATAAAAAACTGCTATTTGAATAAAATAGTGGGATTTGAGTGGAATAACCAATCAGGACTGGTGATTTATTTTACCAATCCTACGTCAGACGTCATTGCGTCAGCTGCATTCAAAGAGGGATACGATTTTGTCAGGGTAAATTGTATTTGCTCCATAACAACTCGGCTAGTAATCATGACGAACCAACTTTGTAAGCTGTTTGTCGGTGGATTGAACGTCGAGACTACAGACGATGGACTTCGGCAACATTTCGAGCAGTACGGCCAGTTAACCGACTGCGTAGTGGTTCAGAACCAGCAGCTACAAAGGTCCCGGTGCTTCGGCTTTGTAACCTACTCAAGCGCGGAGGAGGCCGATGCAGCCATGGCCGCCAGGCCACATGTCGTCGATGGTACCAACGTGGAGTTAAAAAGGGCCGTTGCACGGGAAGATGCCGGTAGGCCAGAGGCACTCGCCAAAGTTAAAAAAATATTTATCGGTGGGTTGAAAGACGACATAGAAGACGACCATTTGAATGATTATTTCTCTCAATTCGGGGCAATTGAGAAGGCCGAAGTAATCAGTGACAAACAGACTCTCAAAAAAAGAGGATTTGGCTTTGTCTATTTTGAAGATAATGACTCTGCCGACAAAGCAGTGGTGCTGAAGTTCCACACAATCAATGGGCACAAAGTGGAGGTGAAGAAGGCCCTCACCAAGCAAGAGATGCAGTCAGCCGGTGGTCGGGGAAGAGGCGGGCGAGGAATGAGAGGGTCTCAAAATGGCTACGACGGCGGAAGAGGTGGCGGCTACGGCAACTATGGCGGTAATTATGGAGGAAATGATGGCGGCTACGGTGGCGGCTACGGCAATGGAGGTGGTTACGGTAACCAAGGGGGATACGGAGGAGGTTATGGAGATCAAATGGGGAGCAGTTATGGTGGGAACGGTTATAATGACTTTGGCGAAGATTACGGACAGCAGTCCTCCGGCTATGGTGCAATGAAAGGTGGTAATTATTCAGGCAGGAGCGCAGCACCGTACTCCCGTGGAGGCGCCAGTGGTTATGGCAGGGGTGGATATGGTGGTTATTAGACACCGTTGGCCACATTTGACCCAATAATTTGAAATGTTCTGATTTTCTGATTCAATGACCTGCATTTACACACGGGTCAGAGTTGCCCATTTCTTTGTTGCTACTATTTTATTAAAGTACTCGTGCCCCTCGCCCACCCTGATGTACCCTCCCCCCCACCGGACTACACCATTGCCCCTAGGCGGCGCTACTAAAGACATGATGGACACATTATTACCAATTCAACTTTCTGACTTGTCAATGTAGTGTAGTGATTCCCTTTCAATATTTTTTTTATTTAATTGTAGTTAACGTCGCTGCTTCCAAGACTTTGGTATGATACTGTATGTCATTAGTACCAGCCAGGTTAATAACAAGACATATTGCTTTAGCAACATGAAACTCAGGGGTATTAATGGATTTGAAAGCAGTCTTAGTGTATGCTTGTGTTTTTAAGATCATAATATTTCGTGTCAAAGTATTAAGTACTTATGGTTATTGTATTATTATACTTTTTTTTAATGGTTATCTCCAAATGCTTTTCTCCATCCAAGATGTGCTGTTCAATACCTTGCAAAGCAATGCAGTTTTGTGGAATGTTACTTAAATATTAGTTGGCTATTGAGCCTAACTCTCTTGGCTGTATTAAAGTTTTTAATGTTTGAAAGCAATCAGTGCTTATTGTCAATTTTAACCACTCTGACCTCTTGTTTCAAAAGAGAATCAAGTTAAACCTTCAGACCATTCAGGATCACAGTTCTATCATGAGGTAGTTGCATACCCTACTGACATACTATCACTGGTTACTTTCTTGTTCAGGAATGGACTAATCTGGGACTGCTAAGTGGCCAACAGGCATGCATTTTTATTTTAGGCCCTCTAACATTTCCTGTGTTACGCCAATACCAAAAAGCTTTCTTGCTAATATTGTAAGCTTTTTTTAAATCACATTTTCAATGAAGGGGATTCTTGATTTATAATCAGATTTTATTTTTTTACCGGGACAAGGATTTTGCAGATAACAACATATCCCATGTCAATAGACACATGTCTGACACGTTTGTTTTGATAATGGCAGTGAGTATTGTGATTTTTCTCCAGTACATCTGCTTTACAGTCGATCAACACTCCCAATTTTTTTGCTGCACAGGTAGCCAAAAAAAACCTACTCCATACCATTACATATAATTCTAGGTTGTCCTTTTCAAATTACATGACAGGCCTGATTTTTAATTTAGAATATTTCAATTTACCAATGTGCACAAATATTAGGTCTGTGGTTATGGAAATGTATAAAATGTCAGCATTTACCTGTTTTGCTGTCAAAATGATAATTTTGTACTATAATAGGCCAAATATACCAACAATTTACAATCGTTTGCCAGTAGGAGACCTGTACTCATTACGTCAACCCCAACCATCTGTCTCCCTCGGTGATCTATACATCTGACATTTTAGACACCGGGAGAAGCACCATCAAGTCAGTGTTGACATAGCATAATCAAAGCAAGATACTAGAGACGTAAAATCAACTCTGCAAGCTCTCTGTTGGTGGACTAAATGATTACACCACTGACAATGGCCTTTGTAAACCATTTGAACAGTATGGCGAGCTAACCGATTGCGTAGTTATTCAGAACCTGCAACTACTGCGGTCTGGTTTTGTAACTGCTAGTGTTGTGGAGGCAGACGCTGCAATGTCCGCGCGGGCTCATGCCCTGGTTTTCAACAATGTTGAACAGAAAAGTACAGTGGCACGTGAAGAAGCGGGAGACCCTGGCAAACATTAAGAAACATTTATAGGTGGTTAAAGAAGCTACAGAGAATGAACTTCTTAACGAGTACTTTCAGTTCGGCACTATCGAGAAGGCCGAGGTTATTAGCAATAATCAAACTGGTAAGAAGAGGGTTTTGTTTTTCAAAGATAATGATTATGCCGACTAAGCAGTTGTTCTTTAGTTCCACACCATTAATGGCCATAAAGTTGAGGTGAAAAAGCCCTCACCAAGCAAGAAATGCAGGCTGCTGGAACCCCGTGGTGGGAGGGAAGCAAGGTCTCAAAATGGATATGTTGGTGGCTATGGCAACTAGTGTGGGGGGGCATCAAATCTCACTCAAAGCAGTCCCATCCCCCTAGTAACTGCTGGAAAAAGTACCCAATTGTCATACTTGAGTAAAAGTGAAGATGCCTTTAAAAGAAAATGACTCAAGTGAAAGTCAGAGTAAAATACTACTTGAGTAAAAGTCAAAGTATTTGGTTTTAAATGTACTTAAGAATCAAAAGTAAATGCAATCACTAAAATATACTCATATTAAAAGTAAAAGTATAAATCATTTCAAATTCCTTATTAAGCAAACCAGACAGTGTTTTCTTAATTTATAAAAAAAAAAAAAAAAAAAATTATGGATAGCCACTGCAACACTCATAATTTACAAATGAAACATTTCTGTTTAGTGAGTGTCAGATGAGGCAGTAAGGATGACCTTGGATTTTCTCTTTAAGTGTGTGAATTAGAACTTTTTCCTGTCCTGCTAAGCATTCAAAATGTAACAAGTACTTTTGGGTGTCAGGGAAAATGTAAGGAGAAAAAGTACATAATTTTCTTTAGGAATGAAGTGGAGTAAAAGTTGTTAAATAAATAGTAAAGTACAGATACACCCCAAAACTACTTTTGTAGTGATTTTAAAGTATTTTTTACTTAAGTACTTTACACTACTGCCTAGTAAAAATGAACTCTTAATAACATTGTTCCGACCAAACATTCTATAATGGCACAAGAGTGACTGAATACTGAGCCCAAGTGTTTCAGACAGGAAAGTTACTACAGTATTCACTATTTAAAGATGGCCTAAATAGGTAGCTAGAGTTACTTTGGCCATCTAGCAACTAACTACAGATACTCTTGGAGGCAGATGTCTCTACCTTCATAACTACAGTGTAATCTGAAAGTATTATGACCCCCTGACTTTTTCCACATTGTTACGTTAGTCCTATTCTAAAATTGATAAAATATATATTTTTTGTCATCAATCTACCTACAATACGCCATAATGACAAAGCGAAAACAGGTTTTTAGAAATTTTAGCTAATTTTATAACTTATTTACATAAGTATCAGGCCCTTTGCTATGAGACCCTTTGCTATTGATCTCAGGTGCATCCTGTTATCATTGATAATCCTTGATGTTTCTACAACTTGATTGGAGTCCACCTGTGGTAAATTCAATTGATTGGACATGATTTGGAAAGGCACACACCTGTCTATAAAAGGTCCCACAGTTGAGAGTGCATGTCAGAGCAAAAACTAAGCCACAAGGTCAAAGGAATTGCCCGTAGAGCTCCGAGACAGGATTGTGTTGAGGCACCGATCTGGGGAAGGGTATCAACAAATTTCAGCAGTATTGAAGGTCCCCAAAAACATAGGCCTCCATCATTCTTAAATGGAGGATGTTTGGAACCATCAAGAATCTTCCTAGAGCTGTCCGCCAGGCCAAACTGAGCAATCAGGGAGAAGAGCTTGGTTAGGGAGATGACCAAGAACCCGATCACTCTGACAGAGCTCCAGAGTTCCTCTGTGGAGATGGAAGAACCTTCCAGAAGGACAACCTTTGCAGTACTCCACCAATCAGGCTTTTATGGTAGATTGGCCAGATGGAAGCCACTCCTCAGTAAAAGGCACATGACTGCTCGCTTAGAGTATGCCTAAAGGACTCAGAACATGAGAAACAAGATTCTCTGGTCTGATGAAACCAATATTGAACTCTTTGGCCTCAATGCCAAGTGTCACGTTTGAAGGAAACTTGGCACAATCCTTACTATTTAAGATCAAGGGAAATATTAACAGAGCAAAGTACAGAGAGATCCTTAATGAAAACCTACTCCAGAGAGCTCAGGACCTCAGACTGGGGCGAAGGTTCACCTTCCAACAGGTCAACGACCCTAATCACACAGCCGAGACAACGCAAGAGTGGCTTCGAGACAAGTCTCTGAATGTCCTTGAGTTGCCCAGCCAGAGCCCGGACTTGAACCTGATCGAACATCTCTGGAAGGGACCTGAAAATAGCTGTGCAGCGACGCTCTCCATCCAACCTGACCGAGCTTGAGAGGATCTGCAGAGAAGAATGGAAGAATGGGAGAAACTCCCCAAATACAGGTGTGCCAAGCTTGAAGCATCATACCCCAAAAGACTTGAGGCTGTAATCGCAGCCAAAGGTGCTTCAACAAAGTACTGAGTAAAGGGTCTGAATACTTAGGTAAATGTGATATTTCAGTATTTTTTTATACAGTTGCAAAAATGTCAAACCGAGTTTGCTTCGTCAATATGGGGTAGTATGTGTAGACTGAGGGGGGGACGGGACGACAAAACAGTGTAATCAATTTTAGAATAAGGCTGTAACAAAACAAAATGTGGAAAAAGTCACGGGGTCTGAATACCTTCAGAATGCCCAGTAAATTTCTAGACAGCGGTCTTCATGCCCATAGCAACTACAGAGCACTAGAAGGCAGATGTCTTCACTCCAAAATGTCTCAAATAACTTGGGTCTAAATGTCCATTGTCCACAAGTAATAGGACTACTCCTTTGGACTATTTTGTTTTGAGCAGTGGAGGACTGCAGTTTTGTATTTTGCCCAGATGTTATTAAATTAAGTTAAATAGCCAAGTCTCTTTGCTTGTTAGTGCATTTTTTTCTTCTTTAGGTAATGTGTTGTAAGTAAATTGCATTTTGTTTTAAATATTTGGATTTAAGTTGGCGTGTTATTAATATGGGACCCCATGTTTGACTGACTAGCCATGTAGTCAATTGCAGTGAACTTGATTTTAGTCATTTCCTGCATCTAATTAGTTAATAGGCAACTGAAGTTAAATTGGCCATAAAATATATTATTACTTGCCCCGGCACTATACCAAAGTATATGATCAAATTTGCCCAATAGTGTTTGGTCTCAAAGGAAAGTCTCGATGCAGTATTTAGGCTGTAAGGACTAGGTCATACTTTTTAAGTATTCTAGGTTCACTGCTGCTGTTCCTGAAATGTAGGCTATTTGTTTTAGTTTGATTTGTGATTCCCATTCAGTTTATATGTTAATAAATAATTGTATCATTAGTATGGTTATTATGCTATAGTTGTTACCATGAACATTGTCTCACTTCTCAACTACTTCAAATTCTGATAACAGATTTTATCTAAGCGTTCCAGTTGTTCTATTTGACAGTAGAACCACAAAGGAATTCAGTAACAAGGCAAGAAAAAGTATGTGAACCCTTTGGAATTACCTGGATTTCTGCAAAAAATGTATCCTCATCAAATTTGATCTGATCTCCATCTAAGTCACAACAATAAACACACATAGTGTCTCCAAAATCTAATTGGAGTCAGGAGTCCGCTAACCTGGAGTCCAATCAATGAGACGAGATTGGAGGTGTTGGTTAGAGCTGCCTTGCCCTATAGAAAAACTCACAAAATGTGAGTTTATTCACAAGAAGCATTGCCTAATGTGAACCATGTCTCGAACAAAACACCAAAGATTAAGAATTGTTGACTTGCAAAAAGCTGGAAAGGGTTACAAAAGTATCTCTAAAAGCCTTGGATGTTCATCAGTCCACGGTAAGACAAATTGTTTATAAATGGAGAAAGTTCAGCACTGTTGCTACTCTCCCTAGGATTGTTCCATCCTGCAAAGATGACTGCAAGAGCACAGAGCAGAATGCTCAAGGAGGTTAAGAAGAATCCTATAGTGTCAGCTAAAGACTTACAGAAATCTCTGGAACATGCTAACATCTCTACGACACGTAAAACACTAAACAAGAATGGTGTTCATGGGAGGACGCCACGGAAGAAGCCACTGCTGTCCAAAATGTTTTTTGCAAAAGTGCACCTGGATGTTCCACAGCGCTACTGGCAAAATGTTCTGTGGACAGCTGAAACTACAGTTGAGTTGTTTGGAAGGAACACACAACACTATGTATGGAGAAAAAAAGGCACAGCAAACCAACATAAAAACCTAATCCCAATTGTAAAGTATGGTGGAGGGAGCACCATGGTTTGTGGCTGCTTTGCTGCCTCAGGGCCTGGACAGCTTGCCATCATCAACGGAAAGATGAATCCCCAAGTTCTATCAAGACATTTTTCAGGAGAATGATAGGCTTTCTGTCCGCCAATTAAAGCTCAACAGAAGTTGGGTGATGCAACAGGACAATGACCCAAAACACAGAAGTAAATCAACAACAGAATGGCTTCAACAGAAGAAAATATACCTTCTGGAGTGGCCCAGTCAGAGTCCTGACCTCAACCCGATTTTGAGATGCTGTGGCATGACCTCGAGAGCAGTTCACTCCAGACATCCCAAAAATATTGCTGAAATGAAACAGTTTTGTAAAGAGGAATGGTCCAAAAAAGACCTTATTTGGTACTTTGAATTAAATCAGGTATAACTTAGGGTATGAAACAACAGTAAGTAACCTGCTGTGGTACGAAAACGTAATCAGGGTTTGTACTTTTAAGCACCTTGAAATTAATTCCTAGATTTTACTGAATGTATTCTTTATTCTTTTTTTTCTTATTATTATAGACTATTTTGCATATCTTTCAACATATACGTATTACCTCCAGAATGTCTATTTCTTCATAAAAGTCATTCTTGAGCTCTGTTCCAACACCCTTAGTGAACAAATAGGCTGGAGATACCTAAACTGTATCCTCTACGTCATGGGAATCTCCATGGTACTCCGAGCTGTAGAATTCCAGCTGAAAGTCCATAGGATATGCTTCCATAAGACATCAGGTTTGTTACAATACTTTATACACAAGACATGATTACATAACATCAATATTTGATCTTTAACATGGAGTCCCATTGAGGGGTTAAGCTCTGTACTACAGTCAGGTTTTCACATGTTGGTCAAACATGCATGCATCTGAACAATAGGTCAACAGTCCATCACTAATTCCAGATAAATAAGTAAATCCATTATATTTGTACTTTCTGGAAATTGGTGTCTTCAGCTCTTATCTTAACAGTGTAAATACAACAACCCTAAAAATTCAAGCTTGGGTGTGATTCTGGACCTTTTTTGTTTGATAATTATAACCCATAGCCATTTTAGACAGGAGCTTGGAGTTCCTATGTTCCTGACACATTAGTCCAGATTTTCTTTTTCCAAAAAAGCAAAGAGAACCGCGTATTATTTGCAAGGTTTGACGCTTCAGTTATTTGCCCTACATAAAGTATCCCTTCCCTCACCAACTCAGTGTTTTGCCTGTGTGTTCTGCTTTTGTTATCAACCATTTTACATTGGAAAGTCAATTAGTCCTGTTCTAACAGCTTCTATAGTTTTGCCCTAGGCCTAGTCTTGCATCTAAAAGTATTTTCCATAGTAGCTTAGGTTCATTTTGGTTAAATGACTGGTTCAATTTATTTTTGAAGGATTGGCTGTACACAATACATCAACCACTTGACAGGTACTTGTCCTGCATTCTACCCCCCTTCCATGACGAGTTGTGATTAGTAATTATAACCACATGGTCCTTGTTCAAACATGAGTCATTGAAATATTCCTGGGCCTATTTCACTTCACTGAGAAACACATTTTTGCCTGTCTGGATGACAATTTCTAAGATGTTATTTTCTTCCACAGAATGGATAGATGA
The DNA here is from genome assembly GCF_018296145.1 of Oncorhynchus tshawytscha. Lineage (NCBI taxonomy): Eukaryota > Metazoa > Chordata > Actinopteri > Salmoniformes > Salmonidae > Oncorhynchus > Oncorhynchus tshawytscha. Next base: position 3,380,003 of record NC_056449.1, read on the forward strand.
CACATTCTTCCTCATAAATCCTGCTGGTTGATAAGGATCTCAAGGGATTGATTGGATCAAGATGAGGAAAGTTCCTATAAGGAGGGAAATCCTGTTTATGCCACTGGAACGGCTATGGTGATTTTACTTTTTGTACTCATTTACTTATTAGAGGCATTCTATTTACATACATGTAATTGGATATGACCTACACAATTATATTAATTCAGTTTTTATTTTCAGTCAAGGAACTTCTGTATGTTTTTGTCTTCAGCCTAAGGAGGGCAGCATTTCTTTGCTGATAAACGGTGAATGGCTATCTGGTTTAAAATGTTAAATTGCCAGTGGAAAGTAACTGGATACTGCATGGCTTTTAGAAATTGTTTTAATGGTGATCTATTCGAATGTATTTTGACAGGTGTGACCCCGGACTGTGCTGATCCAGCTCCAGTGGTCCTGTCATTACAGGATGAAGAATGTCTGTGAAAAATGTGCATTTTGAAGGACCTCTGGCCTAATATCCACCTGTTAGGAAGGTTGAAACTTTCAATGAATCATTAAGATATGTATCCTTGTTTTGTATTCCAGTTTGTGGAATCACATACTGCTTGTTCTGTACTGTTATATTTGTTTGTGGATTCAGTAAATATATTTTGTTTTAAACATATAGCTACATTCTTCATTCTTTTCAAATGTAAAGCTATGTTTTGTGTGTGAGCTAATTTTATTGTAATGTAGGATGCATGCTGTTTTAAGCAACCTTGAAACAACGATGACTTTCTAAAAAAAAAAAGTGAAACACATTAGGTCTACATTCTCACATTTCAAATTCACTGTCATAGACCCTCACACTTCTAGCCCTAAATAAGCTTCCACACATTTTTGCTAGCTAAAACTTTGGGTGATAACTATTTTGAATAGCCTAATGTTTAACTCACATGTAAATTAGTTAGTACAATATTCTATATTATGTTGATATATTACCACGTTATCTAATTGATGGCTTGCTAGTTTGTAATCGACAACGACCATTGCTTGATTGGATCCTTCTTCATCGTCCTGACACGCCGTAACCTAGCAACGCGGGAGCAAGCAGAACCACGATTTTCCTCCGGTGGAACAAAGCTTTGTCGATTGAAAATGGGGCAGGATGAAGCAGCAGTGACTGGGAAACACATTCTCTAGCCTTTCTTGCTCAGTCAGAAAATAACACATTTTGTTAATAGTTTAGGGTAGAAAGGAAATAAGCAGTAACCATGACAAGATGTCTGCTTATTAGCTAGTTTTATTTGTCAGCTAATGAATAAGTGTAGATTCGATAAGCCACCTCATGCAGTGAGTGTTGTGTTGGACTTTGAACGATTCATTTGTGCATGGGCCCGTAGCCAACCCCGGTACAACTCATGCAGCATATCTGATATCATGGACTGTGCAACGTTGGGGTAAGTTGTCAGAGGAGTCATGATGTAAGTGTAGTCTTCCGATGAATACCGTACAGCTGTTGTCGGATATAACTTGCCAGTTGATTTATAGAGATTTGGCATTTTCCATGAATAACTGGCTAACTTGCTAGCTAACTACTGTACTGCACGCATTTTTATGCCGATGTAGCTAGCCAACATTAGCAAGCTAAGCGAACAGCGTGAACAAAAAGCAAGCCCGGGACAGCTGTACCTATCTTCTAGTTTGTCAATAAGGGTAACACATACTTATTATATCGTGGTACTAGTAACCAAGTCATAGCTAAAGATAATAACTGCCAAATTACTACCTTGCTAGCTAGGTAACTAACGACCAACACATCAGCTGCTAGTAACGTTACTGTACTCTCTGTGTTAGCACATAGTACAGGCGTTAGCCACCTAGAAACTGTAGCCACTGTACTGAAGCATACGTTACTATACGTTGTCCTTTAAAATATGTTTTGCTCAGTTATTGAGCAGTGAGAACCCAGCATTATCTTTTGAAATTACAGTTGTATTTTGTTAATGCTATCTTTGTACAAGCTGGGGTGACGACAGTTGACTTAACTCCACGGTGAAGGAAGTTTCAGATGACTAGCTCCGACCACATCGATTCGCCCAAAGTCAATACTTCAAAAACATGTAAATGATGAAACGACTACCGTGTACATAGGTTTGTGCTCTGTAGTTGTGAGCCTTTTTATTTGCTGAAATCTCTACTTTTTCAATAAACCTTAAACAAATACAACTACCGACTGTTTCCTTGTTGAGATTTAATTGGAATTTGCGCGGAGTTGCCATTTTACAGCAATGAGCAAACAGTCGGTGGGTGTATTTGATTCACGTTTATTGAAAAGTGTGGATTTCAGGAAACAAAGAAAGGAACACAACTACAGAGTACAAACATAGGTAGCCGTTTCACATACATACATACATACATACATACATACATACATACATACATACATACATACATACATACACACAACCGGTCAAAAGTTTTAGAACACCTATTCATTCAAGGGTTTCTCTTTATTTGTACTATTTTCTACACTGTAGAATAATAGTGAATACATAAAAAACTATGAATAAACACATACGGGATCATGTAGTAACCAAAAAAGTGTTATACAAATAAAAATATATTTATAAAAAATATAATTTGAGATTTGAGATTCTTCAAATAGCCACCCTTTACCCTCAACTGGCAGCTTGATTAAATAGTACCCACAAAACACCAGTCTCAACATTGACAGTGAAGAGGTCAACTCTGGCATGCTGGCCTTCTAGGCAGAGTTGCAAAGAAAAAGCCATATCTCAGACTGGCCAATAAAAATAAAAGATTAAGATGGGTAAAAGAACACAGAGGAACTCTGCCTAGATGGCCAGCATCCCGGAGTCGCCTTTTCACTGTTGACGTTGAAACTGGTGTTTTGCGGGTACAATTGAATGAAGCTGCCAGTTGAGGACTTGAGGTGTCTGTTTCTCAAACTAGACACTAATATACTTGTCCTCTTGCTCAGTTGTGCACCGGGGCCTCCCTCTCCTCTTTTTATTCTGGTTAGAGCCAGTTTGTGCTGTTCTGTGAAGGGAGTAGTACACAGCATTGTACAAGATCTTCAGTTTCTTGGAAATTTCTCGCATGAAATAGCCTTAATTTCTCAGAACAAGAATAGACTGCCGAGTTTCAGAAGAAGGTACTTTGTTTCTGTCCATTTTGAGCCTGTAATTGAACCCACAAATGCTGATGCTCCAGATACTCAACTAGTCTAAAGAAGGCCAGTTTTGTTTCTTTAATCAGAACAACAGTTTTCAGCTGTGCTAACATAATTGAAAAAGGGTTTTCTAATGATCAATTAGCCTTTTAAAATGATAAACTTGGATTAGCTAACGCAACGTGCCATTGGAACACAGGAGTGATAGTTGCTGATAATGGGCCTCTGTACGCCTATGTAGATATTCCATAAAAAAATCTGCCGTTTACAGCTACAATAGTCATTTACAACATTAACAATGTCTACACTGTATTTCTGATCAATTTGATGTTATTTTAATGGACAAAAAATGTGCTTTTCTTTCAAAAACAAGGACATTTCTAATTGACCTCAAACTTTTGAACGGTGCTGTATGTGTGTGTGTTTGTGTGTGTATTGAATTTGGGCGAATCGATGTAGTCAGAGCTAGATTCCACAAAGCCAGGTCTCTGCTCCACTCCTTCACCATGGTGTGGAGTTTAATCCGCTAGGGTTATGACTGAGGTTAATGATCTTTGAGCTATCCTAGCTAGGTAAGTCTATTTATGTCAAGTTTATCCCTGACCAGTCAAGAATCTAGTGTCCAGCAGCCAACCTGTGACTCCGAGGAGGATGCAGTGGATGCAGGGATGCACACCTTCAACCACACCCATATGAGAAAGGCTTTTCAGCTGATGAATGACTTAAGGAGGTGGGTTGGTTTCACCCTTGCCAGGACACAGATGAGTACATTTCTTAAATACACTAAAGTCTGGAAATGGACCTCTCTAATCCTCTTCAAGCCAGAATTTTGAAAACAATTAGATTTGATACCGTGTGAGCGGATAGCGCTGTTGGCTAGAGCACACCTATAGCCTACACGATGAGATTATTATGGACAAAAGAGCGAGAATTTTTATTTGTCAAATGGCAGCCAAGCATCGATGATCATGTCACCAGAGAAAGACCCTCAATACTTATTGGAAAGGAGCATCAAGCTCATCACCTTGCACTTTCACCACCCTGTGAAGTTCATTATAACTTATTTCATCTTCAAGTTTTAATGTCACATGCAAAAGTACAGTGAAAAGCTTTTCTTGCGAGCTCTAAAACCAACAATGAAGTAATCATAATTTATCTCTGTAGCCTGAAGCCTTAGAAACTGCATGCTTTCCTTCCCAACGAGTCATAGTGGGAGGACCACACAACATGTCATTGCGTGACTACAAGTTTACTTTGATATGATGGCTATTATATCAATATTTGCTCATAAAAGCACTTCCACCTACATTTCCCACCTTCTCTAGCTTATTTTGTTTTGTCAACATTTGGAAAGTTTACCAAAACATTTTATGTTTCCATCAGGCTTGTCATGACATTTTTGATCTGACACATACTTTACTCTCATAAAAAGGTTGGATGGAAACCTGGTTAGTGAGTAAGACACAAGTAATCCAAAGACATTGTTAAAACCCACCCACGGAACCCCCACTTTTTTTAACTTGGCATGTCAGTTAAGAACAAATTCTTATTTACAATGATGGCCTACCCTGGCCACACCCGGACGATGCTGGGCCAATTGTGGGACTCCCAATCACGGCTGGATGTTGTTGGTGTCGGATTGGCGTGGGGTCTGTTTCTAAGTACAGAATCGATTTCAGAACAATTTGAGATGGTGGGTGTCATGGCTTGCTGAAATTACACGGAACGATCCCCCGCGCATTGCAAAGCATGGTGTTCTTTTGTTTTATCTAGTTCCATAGTATCCCCTTTTTCCATCATTGAAAATAAGTATTGTAATGTGTTGATAATTTAACCCAGATAATATAACTCATTATACACATTAATAGCCTACACATTATACATTACAGCCTATTCTTGGCACCGAGTAGCCTACTGTGCAATTACCTAATACAATGACCTTGGCACACAGCGGGAGCATTTATACATCCAGTTGACAGTTATTAATAAGAAATCATCAGTATGATGATTGTTGAAAACACCGTTCATCAACAGCCAACCTTTCGGATCTTTTGTGTTTACAGTAAGAAAATGCTGTGCGACGTTCTGTTGGTGGCGGGAAACATAGAGGTGCCAGCTCACAAGTTGGTGCTAGCCTCCTGCAGCCCCTACTTCTGTGCCATGTTCACAGGTATTATTACACTTCATATAGTTCAAGGTAAATAGTGTAGTGTATGCATTTGTGTGTATAGATTGTCATCATTGTGAAAGTAATGGGTCAAGTGAAAAATGTTGTGAAAGTGAGGCCCGCTTTATTGCAACAGTGAGATGATTGTTTTCCTCTTGTCACATAAAACCTTCTCAAGTGGTTTCTCTCACTATGTGTGTGGTGGACAGGGGACATGAGTGAGAGCAAAGCCCAGCAGGTGGAGATCAGGGATGTGGATGGCCAGACACTTAGGAAGCTGGTGGACTATATCTATACAGCTGAGATTGAAGTAACAGAGAACAACGTTCAGGTGAGCTACAGCGTCCCCATCTGTGTCTCAACCAAGTTAAACCGAGTACAGCATTGGATTCCATGGATCCTTTCATGTTGCTTTTGTATTCCTTCATTGGACTCTTAAAATTTACTGGCTGTTTAAGTGGCATAGAATTGTCTCCACCTACCCGGGCCTTTCCCTTTCTCCTGCGTTGACAGTCTGCTCCTTCCTTGCTGGTGAGGCCAGTGTTTCAGCAGGCAGGGTATTTCCTGTTATTATTAGCTCAGGAAATGTGCATGGAGCGAGGGGAAATCCTCTGTGTTTGCAACATGCCTGCTTAGACGTGTGTGTGTGTGTATGTTTTAGAATGGCATCCAAGTCTCGTCATAAGACTGGATCATTTTTCATTGTGTGTGTGTGGTGCTACAGTACTTTCTGTGTGGGCTCTCTCAGAATGTGTGGACCACAGCTGCGTAAAACACCCACTATAATAGTCAGCCTGTAGCTCCCTGTTCAGACCTAAGGGCAACAGGCAAAAACATGAATAATCACAGGGCTTTTCAAAGAAGAGCTGAGCTAAGTGACCCAGTTTCTATGTGTTTGCACTGCGTGGGGATGTGGGCAAATGGGAGCGCTGGGCTGCCTGTTAAAGCACACAATAGTACCAACAGACTGGCAGGATGGAGGCTAATAAACCAGAGAAGCCAAATGGCTCCTTTAGAATTGACCAACATATACCACCAGTACATATTATTCCAGTTGTCCGGTTAAAGTCTGAGAAACAGCCAGGGATGCAGAGTTCCCCTGTAAATCCTTGCTGTCCTTGTTTTGTGGTTTTCCCAGTTTAAGCCCTTATCCTAGTAAATATTTGGCTGTTTCCGGCCCTTTGTCCATTCTGAGTCTGGCCTCTGTTTCGTTTGGCTTCTGCTTTGGTATTAACTCTAACACTGGAATTAAATTGGAATGAGTCTGCCTCCAAAATATTCTTCAAACCGTTCAATAATATTAAAATCCTCTGAGTTCTAAATAAAAACATGGAGATTTGCTTGGCATTAGAAAAACAAGCACAATGAGATTTGTTCCCTGCTACTGTGTATTCTATTAGTTGTCCTGATGATTGTGTCTTTTATGGGGCCTGCTCTCTCTTTTCTCTCTCTCCCTTTTGTGGGTTGCTTAGATGTCTGTTATGTCTATAGTGTCTCCTGCTCTGTGTTCTGACCTAAGGTGTGTCTCTGTAGGTACTCCTGCCTGCAGCCAGTCTCCTGCAGCTGATGGACGTGAGGCAGGTGTGCTGTGAGTTCCTGCAGAGCCAGCTGCACTCCACCAACTGTCTGGGCATTCGAGCCTTTGCTGACCTCCACACATGCACACAGCTCCTCAACCAGTCCCATGCCTATGCTGGTGAGTGGACTCCCACCTCACTTCTAGGATTCAACAGGCAGAGCATGTGGGAATTAGGGGAGGGGATGGAGAAACTGGCCTCTGTCTTGGTCAGAAGGCAGTTAAAAAGCAAATTGCAGAAGGGTTGTGGCAAAACCAGAATCTCAATACTCGATTTTCCATGGCAAAAATTTAACCGTGGCGCAGACCAAACTCTTTGGATCTTCAAAAACCTGCTTTATGTCAAATATTGTGTGCTGTAGCTTGAAAACTAAACAAATGTAACTGGATGACAACATAATGATGTTTGTTTCCCGCTTCAGGTTTTCTTTCCTTGCCATACTTCTTTTATTGTATTGTGATACTGGTTTCGTCATAACCCTATACTGTACAAAGTTGGCATTTATGATAGGCTACTTTCTGCCACTGTAATCTAATCCTTGGGCAGGCCGCCTAAGCTTTTTTTCCGGTCACCTAAGTCCAAATTGTAATTTTATTATAATTTAAAAATATATATTTTCGGGATGGAAAAATGGTTTCAGAGGACTCAAAGGGCTAAAACCAGATAATGGACCTATATACAGTGCCTTGCGAAAGTATTCGGCCCCCTTGAACTTTGCGACCTTTTGCCACATTTCAGGCTTCAAACATAAAGATATACAACTGTATTTTTTTGTGAAGAATCAACAACAAGTGGGACACAATCATGAAGTGGAACGACATTTATTGGATATTTCAAACTTTTTTAACAAATCAAAAACTGAAAAATTGGGCGTGCAAAATTATTCAGCCCCCTTAAGTTAATACTTTGTAGCGCCACCTTTTGCTGCGATTACAGCTGTAAGTCGCTTGGGGTATGTCTCTATCAGTTTTGCACATCGAGAGACTGAAATTTTTTCCCATTCCTCCTTGCAAAACAGCTCGAGCTCAGTGAGGTTGGATGGAGAGCATTTGTGAACAGCAGTTTTCAGTTCTTTCCACAGATTCTCGATTATATTCAGGTCTGGACTTTGACTTGGCCATTCTAACACCTGGATATGTTTATTTTTTAACCATTCCATTGTAGATTTTGCTTTATGTTTTGTCTTGTTGGAAGACAAATCTCTGTCCCAGTCTCAGGTCTTTTGCAGACTCCATCAGGTTTTCTTCCAGAATGGTCCTGTATTTGGCTCCATCCATCTTCCCATCAATTTTAACCATCTTCCCTGTCCCTGCTGAAGAAAAGCAGGCCCAAACCATGATGCTGCCGCCACCATGTTTGACAGTGGGGATGGTGTGTTCAGGGTGATGAGCTGTGTTGCTTTTACGCCAAACATAACGTTTTGCATTGTTGCCAAAAAGTTCAATTTTGGTTTCATCTGACCAGAGCACCTTCTTCCACATGTTTGGTGTGTCTCCCAGGTGGCTTGTGGCAAACTTTAAACAACACTTTTTATGGGTATCTTTAAGAAATGGCTTTCTTCTTGCCACTCTTCCATAAAGGCCAGATTTGTGCAATATACGACTGATTGTTGTCCTATGGACAGAGTCTCCCACGTCAGCTGTAGATCTCTGCAGTTCATCCAGAGTGATCATGGGCCTCTTGGCTGCATCTCTGATCAGTCTTCTCCTTGTATGAGCTGAAAGTTTAGAGGGACGGCCAGGTCTTGGTAGATTTGCAGTGGTCTGATACTCCTTCCATTTCAATATTATCGCTTGCACAGTGCTCCTTGGGATGTTTAAAGCTTGGGAAATCTTTTGGTATCCAAATCCGGCTTTAAACTTCTTCACAACAGTATCTCGGACCTGCCTGGTGTGTTCCTTGTTCTTCATGATGCTCTCTGCGCTTTTAACGGACCTCTGAGACTATCACAGTGCAGGTGCATTTATACGGAGACTTGATTACACACAGGTGGATTGTATTTATCATCATTAGTCATTTAGGTCAACATTGGATCATTCAGAGATCCTCACTGAACTTCTGGAGAGAGTTTGCTGCACTGAAAGTAAAGGGGCTGAATAATTTTGCACGGCCAATTTTTCCGTTTTTTGATTTGTTAAAAAAGTTTGAAATATCCAATAAATGTCGTTCCACTTCATGATTGTGTCCCACTTGTTGTTGATTCTTCACAAAAAAATGCAGTTTTATATCTTTATGTTTGAAGCCTGAAATGTGGCAAAAGGTCGCAAAGTTCAAGGGGGCCGAATACTTTCGCAAGGCACTGTATATGTGTAGAATTGTAGGAAATTCGCTTTAAAACTGCAATCCGCTTTAAAACGGCTAAATATATTCTCAGCTCCATGGAGAAACTTGTGGAATTTCAAAAAATTCTCTACAGTGCCAAGAATGGGGGCTCTAAATTCTTTGCCGACGGCCGACCGCGCTCATTGCCATGCCCCCCTACCACACCCCCTGCCACGCCCACCACCACACCCATTTTTATCCAGAAAAAAACCTTTGGAAGTTCTTGATTAAGACTACTGTTAGAAGATATTACCCTTGTCCTGTTTTGCATGGACATTCTTCTTCTAAAGCCCAGTATCCCAGCTAGCTGTCAAGACTGAGTATATCAAATTTGACCTTACATTGTGGAGACGTGGTAAACTACTGGAGCTTGCTGGCCATATGCTGATGACCTTTGTCATTTCTCAGGGGTGTAACATTCTGTGAGAAGCCTAGTTGTGTTGCTTAACCATGTGCTTGTGTTTGTTTAACAGAGCAGCATTTCTCAGAGGTGATGCTGGGAGAGGAGTTCATGGGCCTGTCTCTACAGCAGGTGTGCAGTCTAATCTCCAGCGACAAACTTACCGTGTCCACAGAGGAGAAGGTCAGCCACCAGAACATCCCAAACTTCCCTCTGCTTCTGTTCTGTTCAGTCACACACTGCAGGCTCCTATCCTAACCTATCCTATCCTATGAAGAGTACTTCACTTCCAATTACTATGCAAGACAAGTGCATTCCAGGAACTCTACTATCTGTGCTATGAATTAGCTCAGGCTCTCAAGCTCTCTCCTCCTGGTCTTATTCAGACGACACTCACCATAACAACAGACTCCTCACGACTCACTCCTGCTGTAGTAGAGGACAGCCATGTCACAAACAGCCTGATCCCCGCCAGAGTGACTTACCATAGAGGCGGCAGGGTAGCCTAGTGGTTAGAGCGTTGGACTAGTAACCGGAAGGTTGCAAGTTCAAACCCCCGAGCTGACAAGGTACAAATCTGTCGTTCTGCCCCTGAACAGGCAGTTAACCCACTGTTCCTAGGCAGTCATTGAAAATAAGAATTTGTTCTTAACTGACTTGCCTAGTTAAATAAAGGTAAAATTAAAAATTAAAAATAAAAGAGGGAGAGAGAGCTGCTGCCAGTGCTGACCAACCCACTCCAGGCCTCATGCTCCACTTGCTAATGTGCATACAAAGCAAAGCCAACCCACACCAACATGACACCAGCCCTGTTTCTAATGTCTCTGCCCCTGTCTCTTGTCTCTTCAATCACGGTTCTGATCCTATCTATCTTCAGGGAACGGAGCAGGTTGGATGAGCTAGAGAGAGAGAGATATGGCAGATGGCTGTCTGTCTGTGTGTTCAGATAGAGGGGAGTCACAGCACCGGTTAGATCCAGTTCTTGTCCTCCCCCGTAAATGTAATTAACTCTGTGTTCTCTCTCTCAGGTGTTTGAGGCCATGGTTGCATGGATAAAACACAACAAGGAAGCTCGTCTAGAGCACATGCCAAAGCTGATGGAGCACGTTCGTTTGCCACTACTGTCCAGAGATTACCTGGTGCAGGTGGGTCACACTCATCACCACCATTCATCTTGTTTTTTCACGTAGCATTAATAATGAATCAAGCTCCCAAATTCTCCAGCATAGAAATCATACTGTGAGATGTTATATTGTACACATTGTACACAAATATTGTACACATTGTGCTTGTTTCATGTGGCTCTATTGTCTTCCTGTCTGTACTTTGTGTGTGCTCACTGTGCTGTGTCCGTGGAGTAGATAGTGGAGGAGGAGGCCTTGATCAAAAACAACAACATCTGCAAGGACTTCCTGATAGAGGCCATGAAGTACCACCTCCTGCCCTCTGATCAGCGCCACCTGATCAAGACTGACCGTACACGCCCACGCACGCCTATCAGCCTGCCCAAGGTCAGACAACACACATATGCGCGCATATACACACACGTACAGACACACACACACACTGTTATTTATACACACACTGTTACACACACTGTTACGTAGCTAAATAGGAGCCCTCTTGTTGTGTGTGTTAGGTGATGATAGTGGTGGGTGGTCAGGCTCCTAAAGCCATCCGCAGTGTGGAGTGCTATGACTTCAAGGAGGACCGCTGGTACCAGGTTGCTGACCTGCCATCCAGACGCTGTCGAGCAGGTAAACACACTCTGGTCTCTACTACCTCTGAAATTACACACTCCCCTCTGACATTTCTGGTCTGCTGGGGAAACCTAAAAGCCTTTTATTGCAAGGCTATTCAGCTATTGTATTATGGGGGCCAGATTGGAAGAAGGTTATTTACAGGGACATTTTTACATGGGATTACTCTTCCTAAAACCGGTATAAAAACAATGCATTATAATTATAATCTTATAAAGCACTTTTATTTAAATAAAATAAAAATGAACTTAGAGTGAATTTTAAGTGCTTCAAGATTAGCCTAATTCTGTGCATCAAATTGCTTAAACAATGGAACGCATTTGTACTTATAACGCAGTTGACCTGGATCACATTCATTCTTTTTTACTTTCCTGTTCGTTTTACGTACATAACTTCATCTTTTGTTTTCATTTACACACAGAAACCTTTTATGCACAGCATATCTCAGTTGATTAGTTTTTGTGGAGAAGGCTCTCTCCCAGCGCATCAGTAGAGAACAGGTTCCTGTAATAAACTGCACCAGCTCAATGGGGACTTCAACTCATCAAATCTCATTGCAAAGTTAGCTTTCAGTTTGTCTAAAAATGTTGACATTGATCTGTACTGATGATGACTGAATATAGTTGCGCAGTGTAGAGAAATGTAGTGTTTTTTGGGGGCTAAAATCAGAGGAGAAAATAAACTACTTTATATAGAGAAATAAATTATTATTTTTTCAGTCATGTGAATAACTGTTTTATCCCTCCCCTGTAGTCCCAAATGAAGTCCATTCAATTGAATGAAGATGTCACTGAAAACACCCCCATCTGATACGAACTCCTCATCAATCATTTGCTAGACATGTGTTGGCTTTCTTGTGGCGGCAATCATGGAGAAAAGCAAATATCTCCTGCCTAAGCTCACATTTTTTGTAATAAAAAAAAAAAAACCTTTGTTTAACTAGGTAAGTCAGTTAAGAACAAATTCTAATTTACAATGACTGCCTACTCCGGCTAAACCCGGAAGACGCTGGGCCAATTGCGCTATACAGCCTGGTTAGGATGCTCTCATAGGCTGCTCTCTTGAGAATTATTACCTTTTGATGCAAGAAACCTATTTTTTTTCCCCACAGTAGAGCGAAACATTCATAGTGTTAACTAAAGGGAAAAGCTGTGGAACATTGAATGAAGTTTAATGTCATACTTCTTTGCTCAGGCTCATATTTCTTCTGTGCGGCAATCCGAGGGGAGCCGCGCACACGCCCGCAGTTTAGAGGGAACATTGGCCATAACTGAGTCCATAGTGTTTTTTAACTCACTGCTGATTTAAGTGCAAAGCACGTTCTGGTGTATCAGGCAGTGTAGTGATCTCATCTGCGGTGAAAGAGCAGATAGGCGGGCAGACAGACCCTGTACCCCTGTTAGCAGTTCTTATTGGCTGTAACTGCTATGTTGGATGATATTGATTGACAGCACTTAATGGGCGGGACTACAGGAAAACAAAGGTTACGTATGTAATTACGGTTACGTGAGCTATTAGATCACTCCAATATGGTATCCTTCTGCTCGGCAGGGTACATTCTGTTTAAGAATTTCAGATTAGTCACATGTACTGGGTAGTGCTGTGGCTGGCCCCCTTAAACAGCTGCCGCCGCACTACTCCCTCCTCGTGTCCTTTTCTAGACGCCGTAGATCACCGACAAGAGGATTAGAGTGATCCAATAGCTCGCATATCCGTGGTTAGATATGTAACCTTCATTATGTAGCACTATATTGGACATTCCAATCTGGTATCACACATATTAATCGGTGAACTAGGCATGGCCAGACGAGCAAAATCCCGTAGGGCTGAGCTCAGGGCAGTCATGGTTGCCGTGTGCCTCTATCCCCCTCCAGCGAAGTGGAGGCAACACCCAACATCCATCCCGACCTGTTTGCGGCAGCAACATTGACTTGATAGTACCTAGCAAAAGTGCTGGATGCCCATCTGTCCAAATACACTTTGAAAGTAGATGACGCTCGACCCGCATCTAGCAGTGATTGTAAAAAGTGTAAAACCGTTTGTACATCACACGACTCGAGGGTAACATTATGACCCTCACACCAAGTACAGAATATGCCCCACCGCATTTGATATGACACGTTAGTGGAGGAAGCCCTGGCATTCTGCAACTTGTTAACCACTTTGTCCTGAATGCCTAGACTTTCCCAATTTACGCCTCTCAGGGGCCAAGCCCAAAGCTGAAGGCTGCGTGTGTCTGGATGCCAGAGGGTCCCTCGAGCCTGAGAGAGCAGGTCGGGTCTCAGCAGCAGCTGCCATTGGGTCCCAGAGAGGAGGGACAACAGGAGGCTGAACCATGGTCGTCTCGGGAGCATCTTGAACTTGAGCTCCTTTAAACATGGCCGCGCAGGTCCAGGATCGTCCGAAAGCTGCAGTCCTTTTTTCGGCACTATGAAATACCTGAAGTAGAACGCACCCAGCTGTTCTAGTGGCTCTACCTTCTTGATTGTGTCCTTGCTCAGAAGCGAGGCTATCTCCAACCGGCGTGCCACGAGGTGACCCAGATGCCCCTGTAGGAGGGCGTTTGGCATTAGAACTGGAGTTTGTATGCCCCCAGGACTGTGCCCAGTACCCAGGGAGACTCCACCTAAATCTCCCAGTTTGCCCTTTGGGCCTGTGCTTTGCAGCCGTTCATCACTTACTCTTTCAGGTCCTGGTTTGAGGCGAGGCACCTTGCCAATGATCTCCTTGTCAGGGAGGCTGGGGGCAGATGGGGATAAGGAGCCGCTCAGATGGTGCTTCTTCCAGGGCGATAGCCACTCTTGCTAAAAGCTCCCGTGTTGCTTCCTTCACCACCGGGGGTGCCTCTGTAGCAGTGTTCCCAGCTACAGATAGCGCTGTGGACTGGGTCGATCCCTGATGTGCTCGGAACACTGAAGCACTGTCACCCAACTCCAACTCGTCTGTAGCGCGGAGAGAGGGCATCGCCGAATGCCCCATAAAGCATTCACTTCCTCCCGCAGGCTTTTCGCCGTACGTTTGAGGCAGATCAACTCCTCAGCCGTACTAAGTTTGAAGGGGGCCCCCAAAGTGGCCAAAGGGGTGCTGCCGCGACGACTCATCACCTCAGAGGGGGGAATATGGTCTTCAGATGGGTAGTACTGTACTGGGGCCCTCATCCCCTCCAGGCATGTGTTCTCCAAAGGAGGTGCAGAACAAACAACTGTTGGGTTCTCTAACCACTCTCCGTGCGTGATCTAACCCAAGACAGGTCATGCAGGCAGAGTGTGCTTCCCCGTAGGCAGGGGTACCCCACATCTCTCACAATGAAACACAATAATAGTTATTTTGTTTCTCTGTGAAAGTGAAGCCAACAGTGGGATATTACTATGTCTCTATACTGTGCAATACTGTATAAGTCAGATACTATAGACCTACAGTACCAGCCTTAGTGTATGAGACTGAAGGAAAGGAGACGTGAATTGGGTATGAACTGCCTGATCGTGGGAGGAGGGGCAGAGCACACAAACTCACACGTTAGCTCAATCTTTGCTTATACAGTGCATTTGGAAAGTATTCAGACCCCTTGACTTTTTCCACATTTTATTACGTTACAGCCTTATTCTAAAATGTATTAAAGAAATGTTTTGCCTGATCAATCTACACACAATACCCCATAATGACAAAGCGAAAACAGGTTTTACATTTTTTAAATTTGATATATTAAAAATAAAAAACAGAAATACCTTATTTACATAGGTATTCAGACCCTTTGCTTTGAGACTCGAAATTGAGCTCAGGTGCTTCCTGTTTCCATTGATCATCCTTGAGATGTTTCAACAACTTGGAGTCAACCTGTGGTAAATTCAATTGATTGGACATGATTTGGAAAGGCACACACCTGTCCCACAGTTGAGAGTGCATGTCAGAGCAAAAACCAAGCCATGTGGCCAAAGGAATTGTCCTTGGGGCTCTGAGACCGGATTGTGTCGGCACAGATCTGGGGAAGGGTACCAAAACATTTCTGCAGCATTGAAGGTCCCCAAGAACACAGTGGCCTCCATCATTCTTAAATGGAAGAAGTTTGGAACCACCAACACTCTTCCTAGAGCTGGTTGCCTGGACGAACTGAGCAATCTGGGGAGAAGGGCCTTGGTTAGGGAGGTGACAAAGAACACGATGGTCACTCTGACAGAGCTCCAGAGTTCCTCTGTGGAGATGGGAGAATTTTCCAGAAGGACAACGATCTCTGCAGCACTCCACCAATCAGGGCTTTATGGTAGAGTGGCCAGACGGAAGCTGCTCCTCAGTAAAAGGCACATGACAGCCTTGGATGTGCTTGGAGTTTTCCAAAAGGTTCTTAAAGGACTCTGATCATGAGAAACAAGATTCTCTAGTCTGATGGAACCAAGATTGAACTCTTTGGCCTGAAAGCCAAGTGTAAAGTCTGGAGGAAACCTGGCACCAACCCTACGGTGAAGCATGGTGGTCGCAGCATCATGCTGTGGGGATATTTTTCAGCTGCAGGGATTTGGGAGACTAGTCAGGATCGAGGGAAAGATGAACGGAGCAAGTACAGAGAGATCCCTGATGAAACTCTGCTCCAGAGCACTCAGGACCTCGGACTGGGGTGCAGGTTCACCTTCCAACAGGACAACGACCCTAAGGACACAGTCAAGACAACTCAGGATTGGCTTCGAGACAAGTCTTTGAATGTCCTTGAGTGGCCCGGCTAGAGACCGGACGTGAACTCGATTGAACATCTCTGGAGAGACCTGAAAATAGCTGTGCAGCGATGCTCCCAATCCCAACCTGAGCTTGAGAGGATCTGCAGAGAAGAATGTGAGAAACTTCCCAAATACAGGTGTGCCAAGCTTGTAGCGTCATACCCAAGAAGACTCGAGGCTGTAATCGCTGCCAAAGGTGCTTCAACAAAGTTCTGAGTAAAGGGTCTGAATACTTATGTTAATGTGATATTTCAGTTCAGAATATTTTATATATTTGCTAAAATGTATAAAAATATATTTTTGCTTTGGTATTGTGTGTAGACTGATGAGGGAAAAAATGTTTTCATACATTTTAGAATAATGTAATGTAACAAAATGTGGAAAAAGTCAAGGGGTCTGAATACTTTCCGAATGCACTGTACGTGTGAGTCGGCTGTAACTCACGCCACGTTAGTTTATTGTACTATACGTGGGGGTGTTGTCAGGATGTTAAGAGTGTGCTTAGTCCTGCAGTGGTCTCCTCTTGTTAAGCTAGCTACTGCATAGTTCGTTCACTGTGGAACACACAAGAGTCTAGGCAAGATGGCTGCTCCCTGTGAGGGAGAAGTGTGGTGTACCTAGGGACACGTGACTCATTCTCCGGGGAGAACTGCAAGCCCGCCAGAGCGAAACATACACAGACTCCCGATCCTGCGGGGTTAGGTGTGGTCCCCAAGCCCGAAGGCTCCACCGGGAGGGTTCCAGTGGACAGACAAGACACAGAACTAGGACAAACCCTCAGCTCCGTAATACTGGTTGACCAAACCGGGTATCGCCCAGGTTGGTACAGTAGTTGCTCCACTAAAAGTTGTGTGATTATGCTGTGGGATTTAGAGGTAATTTGTGGTTTAGTACAGTACCCTGTGTCACCACTTCATTGCTCCAGACCAGCGCAAGGGGGAGTTAGAGCACTGATCATGCTTTTGGGTCCTACTGAGTCACTAACTGACAATGAATGGGTGACATAAACCTAAATAGAAACTGGTAATTGTGCACGACTTCGGTATTACTTACTAAAACTGTTGTTACACTAAGGTTTTTATTTTATTTAGTTAGGATTATTTTGCTCTTACTGTAGTAGTGTAGGCTACTCCTGACCAGTCACGCTGTACAGCTCCTGAGTCGCGCAACGGTCTAAGACACTGCATAGCAGTGCAAGCTGTGTTGCTACAGATGCTGGTTCAATACCCGTGCCATCCTTGTCCAGTAGACTCAAGCTGTAGTTTTTTGGTTTCTGTCCCTCTAAAAACTGAAATAAATTATTCCAAATAATAAGTTAGTCACAATGTCTCACCCCATGTTCAAGAATGGCCTTTTTCTTGCTCATTTTATGTTATTTGAAAATGAAATCATCTCCCAAATATTATTTTTTAAACAAAGCGATTTATTATCATTCGTTTAGAATTTTATAAAAGCTCATTGGACATTCACACAGATATATTATTAACCATGTTATTAGCAGGACAATATATGTTGGTCCTGGAACCACTGCTTTTAATCAGGGCAAGGTGTCTGGTAACATGACTGAATACAAACAGTGCAGCTATTCCCTCCGCAAGGCTATCAAACAAGCTAAGCGCCAGTACAGAGACAAAGTAGAATCTCAATTCAACGGCTCAGACACAAGAGGTATGTATGTCAATCACGGACTACAGGAAGAAACCCAGCCCAGTCACGGACCAGGATGTCTTGCTCCCAGGCAGACTAAATAACTTTTTTGCCCGCTTTGAGGACAATACAGTGCCACTGACACGGCCTGCAACGGAAACATGCGGTCTCTCCTTCACTGCAGCCGAAGTGAGTAAGACATTTAAACGTGTTAACCCTCGCAAGGCTGCAGGCCCAGACGGCATCCCCAGCCGCGCCCTAAGAGCATGCGCAGACCAGCTGGCCGGTGTGTTTACGGACATATTCAATCAATCCCTATACCAGTCTGCTGTTCCCACATGCTTCAAGAGGGCCACCATTGTTCCTGTTCCCAAGAAAGCTAAGGTAACTGAGCTAAACGACTACCGCCCCGTAGCACTCACATCCGTCATCATGAAGTGCTTTGAGAGACTAGTCAAGGACCATATCACCTCCACCCTACCTGACACCCTTGACCCACTCCAATTTGCTTACCGCCCAAATAGGTCCACAGACGATGCAATCTCAACCACACTGCACACTGCCCTAACCCATCTGGACAAGAGGAATACCTATGTGAGAATGCTGTTCATCGACTACAGCTCGGCATTCAACACCATAGTACCCTCCAAGCTCGTCATCAAGCTCGAGACCCTGGGTCTCGACCCCGCCCTGTGCAACTGGGTACTGGACTTCCTGACGGGCCGCCCCCAGGTGGTGAGGGTAGGCAACAACATCTCCTCCCCGCTGATCCTCAACACTGGGGCCCCACAAGGGTGCGTTCTGAGCCCTCTCCTGTACTCCCTGTTCACCCACGACTGCGTGGCCATGCACGCCTCCAACTCAATCATCAAGTTTGCGGACGACACAACAGTGGTAGGCTTGATTACCAACAACGACGAGACGGCCTACAGGGAGGAGGTGAGGGCCCTCGGAGTGTGGTGTCAGGAAAATAACCTCACACTCAACGTCAACAAAACTAAGGAGATGATTGTGGACTTCAGGAAACAGCAGAGGGAACACCCCCATCCACATCGATGGAACAGTAGTGGAGAGGGTAGCAAGTTTTAAGTTCCTCGGCATACACATCACAGACAAACTGAATTGGTCCACTCACACAGACAGCATCGTGAGGAAGGCGCAGCAGCGCCTCTTCAACCTCAGGAGGCTGAAGAAATTCGGCTTGTCACCAAAAGCACTCACAAACTTCTACAGATGCACAATCGAGAGCATCCTGGCGGGCTGTATCACCGCCTGGTATGGCAACTGCACCGCCCTCAACCGTAAGGCTCTCCAGAGGGTAGTGAGGTCTGCACAACGCATCACCGGGGCAAACTACCTGCCCTCCAGGACACCTACACCACCCGATGCTACAGGAAGGCCATAAAGATCATCAAGGACATCAACCACCCGAGCCACTGCCTGTTCACCCCGCTGCCATCCAGAAGGCGAGGTCAGTACAGGTGCATCAAAGCTGGGACCGAGAGACTGAAAAACAGCTTCTATCTCAAGGCCATCAGACTGTTAAACAGCCACCACTAACATTGAGTGGCTACTGCCAACACACTGTCAATGACACTGACTCTACTCCAGCCACTTTAATCATGGGAATTGATGGGAAATGATGTAAATATATCACTAGCCACTTTAAACAATGCTACCTTATATAATGTTACTTACCCTACATTGTTCATCTCATATGCATACGTTGATACTGTACTCTATATCATCGACTGCATCCTTATGTAATACATGTATCACTAGCCACTTTAACTATGCCACTTGGTTTACATACTTATCTCATATGTATATACTGTACTCGATATCATCTACTGTATCTTGCCTATGCTGCTCTGTACCATCACTCATTCATATATCCTTATGTACATATTCTTTATCCCCTTACACTGTGTATGACAGTAGTTTTTTTTGGAATTGTTAGTTAGATTACTTGCTCGTTATTACTGCATTGTCGGAACTAGAAGCACAAGCATTTCGCTACACTCGCATTAACATCTGCTAACCATGTGTATGTGGCAAATAAAATTTGATTTGATTTGATTTGGCTCCCGAGTGGAGCACAATGGGATTGCCTTGCAGTTCTCCAGCTGTATCCACTGAAAGCCCGCAAGGTTCAAGGCACGAGGGCAGATGGCACTGGATGGGCCGCAGAGCCGGGCCCATGGGGAAGGGAGGGGGTGGGGGTGGGGGGTGATGGACCCCCCACACTGGCAACACTTTAAGGGGCATTGCACTAATAATGGCGTTGACTAGGGAAACGTTCCTGCTGTTCTTTTCTTAGTGCCAGTCTGCACGTTCAAACTATAACAGTGTAACTAATAATGGCATTTTTATACTTTCGTTAATAAAATAATTATAAAAATATTATTTCAAAATGCCAATGTTTATTTAGTGGATCCATAAGAAAATACTATGGGAATAAATATCACTGAATTACAGAAATATCCTCCAGTGCTCTAAATATATTATTGTCAGAGAGACGTCATCATTTTTCAATATACTGTAGGCCTACCGTAGGCAACTTGAGTCTCATCAGTGTTGAGTAATGTGGTGTAGGTCTTATTTATTTAAAGAGCATATTGAAGTTAGAAGCAGTAGGATTTGAAGCAATAGCCTACAACTATTCTTTGCAATGTTATGCACTGCTCTGAGACAAGCACGGGGACTGGTCTTGATAAATCAATTAGATTTTTATTTTCACTGAATCTCTGTTTGGGTATTGGTTAGACTTGAATTAGGATATTATAGTGTAATCTTTATTTAACTAGGCAAGTCGGTTAAGAACAAATTCTTATTTACAGGGACAGCCTATTCCTAACTCCCCATCAGAGAATTGAACCCCGATCTCCCGCATGCCCACATGATATGAGGATTCTTTAGCTAAATAGCCCAGTACTGTACACCCAACCGTCACGTTGTACAGCGCCATATTTTCCATTCCATCCTAACGGAAACACAGAGGGTTTTTCTTGGTAAAGAAACACCATAATATTAATCTAATTAATTAAGCAACATTTCTTAATCAGTCCCATATACTATATTCTTACAAAAAAAAGGTTTTAAATTCTCCAGTACAGCCACTATTGAAGGCTATCAAATATGCTTTTCAAAGATGCCCTCTGGTGGTCAAACTAGCATTAATGGTACCAGTGGTTCACACTTAAATAACGTGTCATAGAATTCTGCGGCACTATGCCGCAGTACGCTGCAACTTTTAAAGGACGAACCACTGTCACAAGTAAAGTCTTAAGGCTAGGGGGCATTATTTTGACGTCCGGATGAAAAGTGTGCCCAAAGTAAACTGCCTGTTACTAGGATAAAGTAAACTGCCTGTTACTAAGCTAGGATATGCATATAATTGATAGATTTGGATAGAAAACACTCTAAAGTTTCTAAAACTGTTAAAATAATGTCTGCGAGTATAACAGAACTGATTTGGCAGGCAAAACCCCGAGGACAAACCATCCAGGGGAAAATAAAAAATTGAGGTCATAGGATTTCCCAATGGTTTTCTATGGGAAACCCTATTTATGAGAAACCTGGTTGCAGTTCCCATGGCTTCCACTAGATGTCAACAGTCTTTAGAAATTGGTCGATGTTTTTCTTTTGAGAAATGAAGAAGTAGTGCTATTCATTCCATGTGTCACTCTGAAGGTCCCTACTATTTTGGTGTGCGTGAACAGGAACGTGCTCCGTGTTATTTTTCTTCGGTATTGGAAACAGATTATCCCGTCTTGAATTTGATCAATTATTTACTTTTTAGGATACCTGAGGTTGGATTAGGAACGTTTTTTGAAAGTTTATAGGTAACTTATTAGACACTTTGTAGTCATGTTGGGTGAGTTGGAACCGGTGTATTTCTGAATTAAACGCGCCAAATAAATTGACATTTTGGGAACATTTATCGAACAAAACGACCATTCATTGTGTCACTGAGACATTTGGGATTGCAAAAAGAAGAAGATCTTCAAAGGTAAGGCATTTATTATATAGTTATTTCTGACTTTTGTGTCGCACCTTTGTGTCGCAAATGATTTTCATGTGCTTGTATGCGGGGCGCTGTCCTCAGATAATCGCATGGTCTGCTTTCGCCGTAAAGCCTTTTTGAAATCTGACACAGCGGCTGGATTAAGTTAAGCTTTATTTTGATGTATTACACTTATATTTTCGTGAATGTTGAATATTGATATTCCTGTAGTTTGAATTTGGCGCCCTGCAATTTCACTGGATGTTGTCAAATCGATCCTGCTAACGGGATTGGCGCGTGAAGGGATCACTAAGAGGCTAAATACAAGGACAAAACCCAAACGAGATGGCACAAGCCAAACTGAGTGGGGGGACTACAAAGCACCTTGATGGAGAGGCTAGCTGCTCCAAGTTATTGAATAGCTGTGGGTATACTTCTGCCCTTATAGACTCTAACATAGAGCCCTTACCAAGCTAATCATCTTTGGAATGAGCCGAGAAAAGAAAGAGGTGGGAGTAGTGCGGCGGCAGCTATTTAAGGGGGTCACCCGCTGCACTACCCGGTTCACGGGACTAATCTGAAATTCTTACTCAGAATGTATCCTGCCGAGCAGAAGGATACAAAATTAGAGTAATCCAATATAGTGATGCATAACAGATTCTTCCATTTGGAGAATATTGAACTAGGGCTCTTTTTGGAACTAAACATGGCCCTTTTCTCGTTGATTCTTTTTTATTCATGTTCAGAATTGATCAAAGGGCCATTTTAAAATTGATAAATGGACCAGATCCGGCCCACGGGCCGCCAATTGAATAGGCCTGCTTTAATGTATGCACTAATAGGCAGGGATTAGAGATTTATGCCAATATCTTTCTCTTTCTCTCTCTCTCTATCAGGTGTGGTGTTCATGGCAGGGAGGGTGTATGCGGTGGGAGGCTTCAACGGCTCGTTGCGAGTCAGGACGGTGGATGTGTATGACGGGGTGAGGGACCAGTGGACTACAGTTCCCAGCATGCAAGAGCGACGCAGCACCCTTGGGTCGGCCGTGCTGGGGGACCTGCTCTATGCCGTGGGGGCTTCGACGGGAGCACAGGTACCTATTCTTAACCCCCCCCCTTTTTTTTTTGTCACCACTGTCCCAAGATTTGTGTGTTTTCTAAGTGTTCCAGCAGGCCTTTGAGGGGCAGCTGAGTGTGTTACAGTGTGACTAAATGGAGCAGGGCGCAGTAGTGCCTCCAGAATTAATGTCTAGATTGTATGGTTAGACACAGTGGTGATGTCACCCCAACCGCATCTGATTATACTGATACACTGGAGCAGAGAGGAGAGAGCATTAGTGTTGGGCCTCATTTCATTTGAGTATTGTGTCCTGCTTTCAGTACATTAGAGCTTTCTCCTCTCCCTCCTTCCCTCCCTCCATCTCAGGCCTGTCGTCAGTGGAGGCCTACAACTACAAGACCAATGAGTGGATGTTTGTTGCTCCCATGAACACGAGACGCAGCAGCGTCGGAGTGGGAGTGGTAGATGGTAAGAGAAGAACAGTGTGTGTGTGTATCAACAGTGCTATTTGTGAACTTCTCATTTTGTCTGTCTACAGTATATCAGTGTGTGTGAGTGCTTCAGTGTCTATATAGAGCTTCTGTGTGTATCTGTGCTTGTGTATTTATCAGTGGGGGTGTTGTGTTTCTGGCAGTGGGTGTCCATTCAGCATCTCTTTGTACGTGTTCCTTGTTGTATTCCTCAGTGGGTGTGTGTTGTGTTGTACAGGGAAGCTGTATGCGGTGGGCGGCTACGATGGGGCGTCGCGCCAGTGTCTCAGCACGGTGGAGGAGTACAACCCAGTCAGTAACCAGTGGGGCTACATGGCTGACATGAGCACCAGACGTAGCGGAGCAGGTACAGACCAGACCTCAGCATCAACAACCCTCTCTTGTCCTCCTCACAGACACAACAGTAGCTTCTGTCTCGGGAAGTATGCAGTGCCACCTCTCAGTGGCCTACATACACACTGCACTCCACAGGAGGCATCTCATATTAATGGCTGGAAGGGAGCGAATGGATTGACATCAAACACGTGTTTTGATGTATTTGATACAATTCCGCTCAAGCCATTACCATGAGCCCATCCTCCCCAATTAAGGTGCCACCAACCTCCTGTGCTACACTCGCATCATCAGTGTCCACAGAGAAAACATAAGCTATGGGAGTGTTGTGACTTTAAGTCCAGGGAATCTATGGAATGTGTAATGGAGCTGTACGATATGTGGTATAGGGTTGTATGTATTAGAGGTTAACCGATTTATGAGTTTTCAACGCCGATACCGATTATTGGAGGACCCAAAAAAGCCGATACCGATTTAATCAGCAGATTTTTATATATATATTTGTAATAATGACAATTACAACAATACTGGATGAACATTTTAATTTTAACTTAATATAATACCTAAATAAAATCAATTTAGTCTCAAATAAATAATGAAACATGTTCAATTTGGTTTAAATAATGCAAAAACCCAGTGTTGGAGAAGAAAGTAAAAGTGCAATATGAGCCATGTAAAAAAATTAAATAAAGCTACCGTTTAAGTTCCTTGCTCAGAACATGAGAACGATGAAAGCTGGTGGTTCCTTTTAACATGAGTCTTTAATATTCCCAGTTACGAAGTTTTAGGTTGTAGTTATAGCAATTATAGGACTATTTCTCTATACCATTTGTATTTCATATACCTTTGACTATTGGATGTTCTTATAGGCACTATGGTATTGCCAGCCTAATCTCGGGAGTTGATAGGCTTGAAGTCATAAACAGCGCAATGCTTGAAGCACAGGGAAGAGCTGCTGGCAAACGCAGGAAAGTGCTGTTTGAATGAATGCTTATGAGCCAGCTGCTGCCTACCACCGTTCAGTCAGACTGCTCTATCAAATATCAAATCATAGACTTAATTATAATAAACAGACAGAAATATACGAGCCTTGGGTCATTAATATGGTAAAATCCGGAAACTATCATTTTGAATACAAAACGTTTATTCTTTCAGTGAAATACGGAACCGTTCCGTATTTTATCTAACGGGTGGCATCCCTAAGTCTAAATATTGCTGTTATATTGCACAACCTTCAATGTTATGTCATTATTATGTAAAATTCTGGCAAATGAATTACTGTCTTTGTTAGGAGGAAATGGTTGTCACACAGTGCGCAATGAGCCAGGTGGCCCAAACTGCTGCATATACCCTGACTCTGCTTGCACAGAGCGCAAGAGAAGTGACACAATTTCCCTAGTTAAAATAGATTCATGTTAGCAGGCAATATTAACTAAATATGCAGGTTTAAAAATATATATTTGTGTATTGATTTTAAGAAAGGCATTGGTGTTTATGGTTAGGTACATTGGTGCAACGACAGTGCTTTTTTTCACGAATGCGCTTGTTAAATCATCACCCGTTTGGCGAAGTAGGCTGTGATTCGATGATAAATTAACAGGCACCGCATTGATTATATCCAACGCAGGACAAGCTAGATAAACTAGTAATATCATCAACCATGTGTTACCCGAAAAGTTTGACCCAAGTTAAACAATTTAAAGGCAATGCTACCAAATAATAATTGAGTTACATACACTAATTGACACTAATAACACACACACACACATACACTAATAATTGAGTTACACACACAGTTGACTGTGCCTTCAAACAGCTAGGAAAATTGCATAAAATGATGTCATGGCTTTAGAAGCTTCTGATAGGCTAATTGACATCAATTGGAGGTGTACCTAAGGATGTATTTCAAGCTTCAAACTCAGTGCCTCTTTGCTTGACATCATGGGAAAATAAAAAAAAATCAGTCAAGACCTCAGAAACTAAATTATAGACCTCCACAAATCTGGTTCATCCTCATTCTTAAAATAAAGTAAAGTTTACATACACCTTAGCCAAATACATTTAAACTCAGTTTTTCACAATTCCTGACATTTAATCCTAGTAAAAATTCCCTGTCTTAGTGTATGTAAACTTCTGACCCACTGGAATTGTGATAAAGTGAATTATAAGTGAAATAATCTGTCTGAAATAATTCGTAACAATCGGTATGTATGTATGTATGTATGTATGTATGCATACTCAGCAAAAAAAGAAACGTCCTCTCACTGTCAACTGCTTTTATTTTCAGCATTTTAACATGTATGAACATAAGTTTCAACAACTGAGACATAAACTGAACAATTTCCACAGACATGTGACTAACAGAAATGGAATAATGTGTCCCTGAACAAAAGAGGGGTCAAAATCAAAAGTAACAGTCAGTATCTGGTGTGGCCACCAGCTGCATTATGTACTGCAGTGCATCTCCACCTCATGGACTGCACCAGATTTGCCAGTTCTTGCTGTGAGATGTTACCCCACTCTTCCACCAAGGCACCTGCAAGTTCCCGGACATTTCTGGGGGGAATGGGCCTAACCCTCACCCTCCGATCCAACAGGTCCCAGACATGCTCAATGGGATTGAGATCTGGGCTCTTCGCTGGCCATGGCAGAACATTGACATTCCTGTCTTGCAGGAAATCACACACAGAATTAGCAGTATGGCTGGTGGCATTGTCATGGTGGAGGGGCATGTCAGGATGGGTCTGCAGGAAGGGTACCACATGAGTGAGGAGGATGTCTTCACTGTTATTTCTCCCATCGCACTGCGTTGAGATTTCCTGCAATGACAACAAGCTCAGTCCAATGATGTTGTGACACACCGCCCTAGACCATGACGGACCCTCCACCTCCAAATCGATCCCGTTCCAGAGTACAGGCCTCGGTGTAACGCTCATTCCTTCGACGATAAATGCGAATCGGACCATTACCTCCGGTTGAGACAAAACCTTGACTCGTCAGTGAAGAGCCATTTTTGCCAGTCCTGTCTGGTCCAGCGTGGGTGGGTTTGTGCCCATAGGCAACGTTGTTGCCGGTGATGTCTGGTGAGGACATGCCTTGCAACAGGCCTACAAGCCCTCAGTCCAGCCTCTCTCTGCTTATTGTGGACAGTCTGAGCATTGATGGAGGGATTGTGCGTTCCTGGTGTAACTCGGGCAGTTGTTGTTGCCAACCTATACCTGTCCCGCAGGTGTGATGTTCGGATGTATCGATCCTGTGCAGGTGTTGTTACACGTGATCTGCCACTGCGAGAACGATCAGCTGTCCGTCTTGTCTCCCTGTAGCATTGTCTTAGGCGTCTCACAGTACAGACATTGCAATGTTTTGCCCTGGCCACATCTGCAGTCCTTATGCCTCCTTGCAGCATGCCTAAGGCACGTTCACGCAGATGAGCAGGGACCCTTTGCATCTTTCTTTTGGTGTTTTCAGAGTCAGTAGAAAGGCCTCTTTGGTGTCCTAAGTTTTCATAACTGTGACCTTAATTGCCTACCGTCT
This sequence comes from Oncorhynchus tshawytscha, assembly GCF_018296145.1. NCBI lineage: Eukaryota > Metazoa > Chordata > Actinopteri > Salmoniformes > Salmonidae > Oncorhynchus > Oncorhynchus tshawytscha. The sequence continues at coordinate 3,407,162 of NC_056449.1, forward strand.
GTAAGCTGTCAGTGTCTTAGCGACCGTTCCACAGGTGCATGCTCTTTAATTGTTTATGGTTCATTGAACAAGCATGGGGAACAGTGTTTAAACCCTTTACAATGAAGATCTGTGAAGTTATTTGGATTTTTACCAATTATCTTTGAAAGACAGGGTCCTGAAAAAGAGACGTTTCTTTTTTTGCTGAGTGTATGTGTGTGTGGTATGTATGTACAGTGCCTTGCGAAAGTATTCGGCCCCCTTGAACTTTACGACCTTTTGCCACATTTCAGGCTTCAAACATAAAGATATAAAACTGTATTTTTTTGTGAAGAATCAACAACAAGTGGGACACAATCATGAAGTGGAACGACATTTATTGGATATTTCAAACTTTTTTAACAAATCAAAAACTGAAAAATTGGGCGTGCAAAATTATTCAGCCCCCTTAAGTTAATACTTTGTAGCGCCACCTTTTGCTGCGATTACAGCTGTAAGTCGCTTGGGGTATGTCTCTATCAGTTTTGCACATCGAGAGACTGAAATTTTTTCCCATTCCTCCTTGCAAAACAGCTCGAGCTCAGTGAGGTTGGATGGAGAGCATTTGTCATACATGCATGCATGCATTCAGTTGAAGTCGGAAGTTTACATACATCTTAGCCAAATACATTTAAACTCAGTCCTGACATTTAATCTTAGTAAGAATTCCGTGTCTTAGGTCAGTTAGAATCATCAGTTTATTTTAAGAATGTGAAATGTCAGAATAATTGTAGAGTGCATGATTTATTTAATTTTTTATTTCTTTCATACATCCTCAGTGGGTCAGAAGTTTGCATACACTCAATTATTATTTGGTACCATTGCCTTTAAATTGTTTAACTTGGGTCAAACTTTTCGGGTAACCTTCCTTCCACAAGCTTCCCACAATAAGTTGGGTGATTCTGGCCCATTCCTCCTGACAGAGCTGGTGTAATTGAGTCAGGTTTGTAGACCTTGCTCGCACACGCTTTTTCAGTTCTGCCCACAAATTTTCTATAGGATTGAGGTCAGGGCTTTGTGACGGCCACTCCAATACTTTGACTTTGTTGTCCTTAAGCCATTTTGCCACAACTTTGGAAGTATGCTTGTGGTCATTGTCCATTTGGATAACCCATTTGCGACCACAATTTAACTTCCTGACTGATATCTTGAGATGTTGCTTCAATATATCCACATAAGTTTCCTACCTCATGATGCCATATATTTTGTGAAGTGTACCAGCCCCTCCTGCAGCAAAGCACCCCCACAACATGATGATGCCACCTCTGTGCTTGACGTTTGGGGTGGTGTTCTTCTGCTTGCAAGCCTCCCCCTTTTCCTCCAAAAATAACGACCGTCATTATGGCCAAACAGTTCTATTTTGTTTCCTCAGACCAGAGGATATTTCTCCCAAAAGTACGATTTTTTTTGTCCACGTACAGTTGCAAACTGTAGTCTGGCTTTTTTTATGGTGGTTTTGGAGCAGTGGCTTCTTCCTCGCTGAGCGGCCTTTCAGGTTATGTCGATATAGGACTCGTTTTACTGTGGATATAGAAACTTTTGTGCCTGTTTCCTCCAGCATCTTCACAAGGTCCTTTGCTGTTGTTCTGGGATTGATTTGCACTTTTCGCACCAAACTACGTTCTTCTCTAGGAGACAGAACGCGTCTCCTTCCTGAGCGGTATGACGGCTGCGTGGTCCCATGGTGTTTATATTTGTATACTTATTGTTTGTACAGATGAATGTGGTACCTCCAGGTGTTTGGAAATTGCTCCCAAGGACGAACCAGACTTGTGGAGGTCTACAATCTTTTTTCTGAGGTCTTGGCTGATTTCTTTTGATTTTCCCATGATGTCAAGCAAAGAGGCACTGAGTTTGAAGGTAGGCCTTGAAATACATCCACAGGTACACCTCCAATTGACTCAAATGATGTCAATTAGCATACCAGAGGCTTCTAAAGCTATGCCATCATTTTCTGGAATTTTCCAAGCTGTTTAAAAGCTCAGTCAACTTAGTGTATGTACACTTTTGACCCACTACTCTCTGTCTCTCTTTCTCTCTCTCTTACTCTCTCTCTTACTGTCTCTCTTTCTCTCTCTCTTACTCTCTCTCTTACTCTCTCTTTCTCTCTCTTACTCTCTCTTTCTCTCTCTCTCTCTTACTCTCTCTCTTACTCTCTCTCTTACTCTCTCTCTTTCTCTCTCTTTCTCTCTCTCTCTCTTACTCTCTCTCTTACACTCTTTCTCACTCTCTTACTCTCTCTCTTACTCTCTCAAGTGTTTTTATTTTTTCTGTTTTCTACATTGTAGAATAATATTGAAGATGTCAACACTATGAAATAACACACATGGAATCATGCAGTAACTGTATTTGAGATTCTTCAAAGTAGCTACCCTTTGCCCTGTTGACAGCTTTGCACACTCTTGGCATTCTCTCAAGCAGCTTCATGAGGTAGTCACCTGGAATGCATTTCAATTAACAGGTGTGCCTTGTTAATTTGTATAATTTTTTTTCCCTTAATGCGTTTGAACTTTTGACTGGTACTGTGTGTGTGCATATGAGTTATAATGGGCTTCTAGACCTCAACTAACCTCACACAGTGACATTTACTACCTACAGAGATTCCTGGAAATAGGAAATGTCTTTTAAATCATATTCTCTTGCGATGGTGGCTGTGCGTCTCTCTTTTTCAAGAGCGCCGTTGTGTATTTTCCCTCTCGTTCTGGTAACTTTGGTATTGTGAGAGGGTCTCTGTGTCTCTCAGTCAATGTTGTTGCGAGTGTGAATGAGTCTCCTGTGCTCATTGTGCAGTCTGCTCAGCTGGGCAGAGGAAGTAGCACCAACACAATGCAGCCCCTTGATCCCTGGTGATGCTGCCTGGGTCCATCCAGGACTACACTGCTAACTAACTAGCTGGCAGCAGGAGCAGTGAGGGAACAGCACCACCATATCAATACCTACAACTCAATATTCACCCAATCTGGTTTTAATGCGCTACAAGCAATGTTTTCCCTGCATGAGCATATGTTAAGGTTGGGCGATATTACAATAACGCCGATAATTGACAGCCATCTTCGATGGTGACGACATCGTTATGTTCAATAAGTACGTTATATAGCCTACAGAACGCAAGAGCCAGACAGAGCGAAGAATTCCACCAAAGCAGCTCCAAATGTCTAGTCAGAAAATATTGTTTCTCTGTTAGGCTGTAGGCTGTAGCCTAAACATTTTAAAGCATTTTTTGTTAATAACAGAGACTCCTTAACTATATTGACTAGCTGCTTAATGAAAAATGTAGCCTATATTCTCTTCTCTCTCAATTCGATAGGCTATGAATATGACAGAAGGCTACACTACATCGTTTTATGCATGGATTTCCCCCGATCAAACAATGAATCTAATGGAGTTCTAAGTTATTTGAATAGCCTAAAAACACAAGGTAGCCAGGGGACGAATAATGAGAGAGAAAAAGCTATATCAGTAGCCTGTAGAAAAACCGAATGACAAGTTCAATCAAATTGAAGCTTATTAAGAAAGAAGTTATCTGTGCGGGCCCGGGAAAAACCCTCCATGTGAGGTTGAAAACAAAATGGCCAATAAATTATCCTCCTACTAGGCATATCATACAAGTCATACAGTTATGAACAGTAGCTTACAGTCTAAATATTCTAACCCACGAAGGTGTTGTCCTAAAGTTGTGGCTTTCAAGAGTAACAAGAATTAAAGTCTCTATAGCATAGGCTATTCTCAATCATAGCTTTATGAGAGAGAACAACCCATATTATTTATTTTTCTATTATTTTATGAGGCAAATAAAGCAATTATTATCCAGTTCTGAAGACGGTAGACTACTTCTATCCAGCCCATGATGGAGACCTATAACCTAGCTCACTACGGATAGTCACTACTCCACCAGGTGCGCCCCACACACACACACAACTCTGTTCTTCTCCACCAGAAAGGAATATTAGAAAAGATTTGCTAGTGCTTAGCCTCTGCCCAGGCTTTCATCATAAACTGTTGTCACGATTCGTCCAGTTGCATTCGTATGCATCACAATTTTGTATGGGTACATAATCACGATAGGACAAAGGTTAACATCACCCAACCCTAGTATGCAGCGATCTAAACCGAATGACCACTGAAATGAGATTACTGCCATAGAGGTAGAGGGTGCTGTTCACAAGAGAACTACTGGAGCTGATACTTAGCTCCAGCTTGCGGGTGGACTACAGTTATGGCTGGCGAACATCTGTAGCGTGTTTATGTGTGAAGAGATCTAACTAGACGTGTGTGCGGTGGTGTTTGTAGGTGTTGGGGTGCTGAGCGGGCAGCTGTATGCGGCGGGTGGCCACGACGGGCCCCTGGTGAGGAAGAGTGTGGAGGTGTACGATCCCCCTAGTAACACCTGGAAACAAGTGTGCGACATGAACATGTGTCGGAGGAACGCCGGTAAGTAGCCTAACACACACACACACACTAGAGACCATGAAATGCAGAATATTTGGGCATAGTGTGTGTGCGTGTCTCTAACCTCTTCCCCCGTGTTCGTGCAGGAGTGTGTGCCATAAACGGCCTGCTGTATGTGATCGGAGGAGACGACGGCTCGTGTAACCTCTCCTCAGTGGAGTATTACAACCCTGCCACAGACAAGTGGAGCCTCATCCCCACCAACATGAGCAACGGCCGAAGCTATGCAGGTAACCTTTCACCTTTGACCTTTCATACCCCCTATTCAAATGCTAGTCCATGCATCCAAACTCGGGACCTTCTGATCTGAAGAATGAAGTCCTCTGTTATCTCCCCGTACAGGTGTATCCGTCATAGACAAGCCTTTATGACTATCAGCCCCCGACTACAGGACCCCACAGCCACACGCAGCAGCCAAAGGGAGCCACTCTGATGCGCATACGGACGTCTGATTTCACGGTCAACTCCTTGAACCAACACTAGCTTGACAGGTGGCTCTGAGCATGAGCCTGGGCTGCCATAGAAAGAGAGGAGGAGAGGGAGAAAGAGAGCGGGGGGAACATTGGCTTCCATGGTCAAAGTGACCCCAAGACTCAACAATGCTGCCTCTGAAGCAGAGTGTCTTAAGACTGGATGCCAATGTGTTGG